>NC_083107.1:71945675-72141672 GCF_949774975.1 Lagenorhynchus albirostris
TGTGCATGTAGCTCACATGAAGGATAATATAAGATACGTGGGCACTCAGACACCAGCAGAATTTAGCTCGTAGCATGGTGGAAGCATTATGTGTGTGTATGTGTTTAACTTAGGGCTGGAAAAAAATGCTAAATGAAGAGCTCAGAACATCAGCTCTATATCCATCCTTAATACTGTGTGACTTTTAAATCTGCAAGGGTTCACTTGAGTCTAATCAGGCTGCACACAGGATGGAGGCTGAACTGAGAGGCTCACGTGATTCCACACTCAGCATAGAGGTTGGTGGGGCTGGAGCTTTGGGCATCGTCTAACCAGGAAAGCCCAAGAACTCGAATCCTGTTAACACCTTCCTTGCTATTCCTCCTAATTTCCTCCTGTCTACTGAAGTCTTCCTCTGCCAACATTAAAACATTAACTCCCTTTCTGTCTATAGTAACTCTGATTCATATTCTCATCTTCCTTCCTCTTTGAAATTTCCCTTGAATCCTCAAACCAGCCGTAATTATAGGATTGTAAACTCAGGGCAGCTCAGGGCTGGTGGGGCCTTAGAAAACGCTTCACTTCCCCTCTCCTTCAAGGGAAGGGATTCCTTAGAAAGTATCTTTCACTGGTGGCCCTCCGCCTTCTGCTTGAACACTGCTGGTGATGGGAAGCTCACTACCTTGTGTGCAGTATACTACTCAGGAATTTGTGCTCTGGAACCAAATGGAGTTGGGTTTGAAATCCACTCTGCCACTTACTCAGTGGTTGTTCTTTGGCAGTTTTTGCAACCTCTCCAAGGGACTTCATCCCGAAAATGGAGTTAATAATAGTATCTGCTTGTTAGGGTTGTTGGCCTAGCCTTGGGTTTTGACCAAATGTGTGCCTTTTAGAGGCTAGCATTTGTAAAAGATACTTTTAGGGAAATTGTATCTTTGAACTTTTAAAGAAGTCAAGGTTTAGAGACACCTGAACTGTGAAATAAAGCCTGCATATCTACACAGACATTTACACAGACACACAGTCCACTCCAGACAGTGGATATAGGGTGTGATATTTGTTTGCTAAGGCTGCTGGGAGGCTTAAACGATGAAATTTATTGTCTTGACAAGGTTGCTTCTTCCCGAGGGCTGTGTAGGAAGGATCTATTCAAAATCTTCCCCCTTGCCTTACAGAGGGTGCTTCTCCCTATCTCCTCACATCGTCTTCCCTCTCTGCACATCTATTTCTGCATCCAGATTTCCCCTCTTTATAAGGACGGCAGTCATATTGGATTAGGGCCACCCTAATATCCTCAGGTTAACTCGCTTACCTCTGTAAGATCCCATCTCCAAATAAGGTCACACGCTGAGGTGCTGGAAGTTAGGATGCCAACATATCTTTTATATGTGTGGGGCACAATTCACTCTGTAACGCTGAGCAATGGACAAGGTACCAGGCTGGCCATTCAGGGGCCTTGGCTTGGGTCTGAGTTCTATCGATGACCAATTGTATGATTCTGGCTGAGTCTCTGGACCTGCGTTTTCCCCACTGAGACATGGGTGGATGGACCTGAATGGCCACTGAGGTCCCTTCTACCCTAGAGTTCTATGGTTTGAGTGGCCCGTTTGTTTTTAAAATGAACTGACAGAGATTCTAAGCGTGAGGTCAGACAGTGAGGGGACAGGGGTTTCTGAGCAGAGAGGCTTATGCTGTTCGGTCGCCCTCAGATCACACCATCTGGGTTGCAAGAAAAGGACAACAGTTTTCCATGTTCTGAAAGAATGCTTTCTTCCTCTAACATCCTGCTTCCAATCCTGTTGCTTGGGGAATGGCCCAATTTTAGCTACAGTGCTGTATTTTGAAGGCCCTAAAAGCTCCATAAAGCATTGATTTGGGATGAGGTAGCTGAGGAATTCAGTGAATTTAAGAGCATATCTGTAGTATTTCATAAAAATAAATCAACTTTTACTTTTTATGGGAACAAACATTTTTTTTTTTTTTTGCTGTACGCAGGCCTCTCACTGCTGTGGCCTCTCCTGTTGCACAGGCTCCGGACGCGCAGGCTCGGCGGCCATGGCTCACAGGCCCAGCCGCTCCGCGGCATGTGGGATCCTCCCGGACCAGGGCACGAACCCATGTCCCCTGCATCGGCAGGCAGACTCTCAACCACTGCGCCACCAGGGAAGCCCGGGAACAAAGATTTTTTAACTGGGAGAGTTGTGGGTTTTTTCCCCTCTAATTCTTAGAACAGTCTTGTAAAAATGGTACCCTGTAGAGTCCTTTGCGCATTTCTGCCTCTTGTCATTACTGTTGAAGTCTTTGTAGGATGGTTTTATTTTTGTTAAGTGATAGTGTTTAAATGTTGATCCATGTCAACAGAACACCGAAGCCATCAACACATAATTGCATTAATATTAATTCTCGTTTCAATGAGAAAGCTGCCTTATAATCACCTGTTATTTAACCCTGACTTTAACCTTTCCAGGAAAAAAGAGGACAGGTTGACAGATCCAAGCCACTGTCATATCCCTCCAGAGTGGCAAGCCTCTCTGTCACACAACATGGTACTGGGCACACATCAAGATTTTCATCAATGGAAAGGGAGATTGGTGTTGGATGTAAGAATCTAGACTTAAGCCTATGGAAGGAAAACTTTAGTTGATGTTTGTGGAATGTAACTTGGAGATCCTGACTCAAAACAGATGTACCCTGGGGTGACTCTCATTTTGATGCACTCACTGACGCAGTGAAGTGTGTGCCAAAGTCTTCTCTTGGGGAAAGTAACTATGTCTTGGGGTTGGGAACAAGGTGTCTTCCAATGGGGGGGAGGCTTCCCTCGCAGATCCATACGGTGATGGAGGAGGGAATGAGGGCCAAGGTCTGAGGTCTCCCAGTCAGTGCTGCCTTGGCCAGAAAACTGCCGTTGTGTCACATCTTACAATAGGGACATGGCTAGCTGCCCCCTCCCTCCCGAAGTGGGGAAGCAAGTACTGTGGAAATCCGGGTACCACTGGGAGCTTATAGGAAAGAATGTTTTTCATCATCCAGAATCTCAAAGCCTGGCCTGTCTGTGGAGACGGTGAAACGTTTAGGCTGTATCTGTATTTTACTTCATTCCTTTGTGATTAAGTTGCCAATGGTGTTGTCTTGACTCTGATCAAGGAGATCTCCCAGCTTGTTCTTCTGCCAGGAGGGGCCCCGGGAGCTCAGATTGACTCAAGAGCAGCAGAGACCGAAGCCTCTGCTGTTGGAGCACCTAGCGAGCCTGGGTCAGCATCCTTAATTACAGGCCAAGTTATGGCTAACTCAGCCTGCCTCTCATTGCAGCCTGAAGAGTAACTGATGCATCACGGAAACTTCTGGAAAATATTCTGATCATGGAAAGTTGATTTTATATTTACTAATGTGAAATCTTAGTAAGTGAAGCATCACAATCATGGTTGTGAGAACCTTTAAAAATGACAGGGTTTCCTTTTTTATGTGTCTATAACCAGGGAAGTCCCAGGGATAGGGCTTAGTTGAAAATGCTTCTGCATGTTGAGGGAGCTGGGCTGGTCCATGACTGTATGAGAAGAGGCTCCTTTGGGAACAAGTGTGAACTGGGTTTCAAAACTCTTCCCTGAAGTGGGGTTGGCGTAACTCTGTCATTTCTACTGAGACCAGGAATTGATTATTCTTCCATTGCTCTACCTTCCAAGTCTTTTCTCTCTGAGGACAAGGCAGAAACCAGGTCTCTACCTCTCCCTCCTTCCCATCTTCCCATAAAGCTCCGCATTCATCAGAGTCTTTTGTGGTCCTTACTTGTTCACTAATAAATGCTTATTCCTCTCTGAAAACAACCAGCTGTCTTTAGCCATCCGTAGCTCCTCCCCTCACCCCGCCCACTCCCATCAATATCACTGTCTTTGCTCTTTGGATGCCAAGTCACCAGACAGGAGACATAAGAGGGCAGGATGATGTTTGGGGCTTAGAGGTTCTATCCTTTCACGAGCAAAAGCTGGGTTAGCATCCAAAAACCTTTCTCTTTAGGGGCTGGTCTTCTGCTCCCAGCTGCCCTCTGGGAAGATGGGCAGTGATGCTATTGACAGCATCCTGTCAGGGGTCACTGGGAAAGAACAAGCAAGGCCACTCTGCATCATGTTGAATCCAGTTTGATCACATCCAGAGGCATTCCCTGAGGGGCCAACATGTGCCAGGCCTTGGGCTTCGTGGCCATGAACCTGCCGCGCTTCCTGTTCTCAGGATCTCAACCTCTTGAACAAGACAAGTTACCCACCGGGAAAACTGCCTTATCTAAGACCTGGGATTAGCGTCTGCCACAAATACTTCACAGCAAGGAATCCATACTTGTTTTGATGATAATTAAATGAAGGAAGTGCCAAATGGCTACTAGGAAGGAATTTCCAGGAGGAAAAGTGCTCTGAGATCTGGGGAAGTCAACAGAGGACGTTTGGCAATGGCTCAGGTAGCCCTGCAAGACCTGCAGGGGTTGAGCAGACAGAGAAGCACAGGAGAGGCTTCCGGGCAAGAGATTGGCCCCAAGGCTGGGAGGAACAGTGCAGAACAGAAATGGAGCTGAATATATATATATATATATTCCTTTTAAAAACGTTTTTAAAATACTTTTTTTTTTTTTTTTGCGGTACGCGGGCCTCTCACTGTTGTGGCCTCTCCCGTTGTGGAGCACAGGCTCCGGACGTGCAGGCTCAGCGGCCATGGCTCACGGGCCCAGATGCTCTGCGGCATGTGGGATCTTCCCAGACCGGGGCACGAACCCGTGTCCCCTGCATCGGCAGGCGGACTCTCAACCACTGCGCCACCAGGGAAACCCCTAAAATACTTTTTAAAAAATTTTCTTTTCCTCATTTTACTCTTTCATCCCATTTTTGCTGCTGCCCCCCACCCTCCCCCCGCTCTCTGATTTCCTCTTTGATGCTATGTTTTTTTAAAACAGGCTGGGGACATGCTGCATTTTAAAGCCTCTCCTGCCTGCCCAGTTGTCCTCCCAAGTCCTCTAAGCTCCACATGCAGCCAGAGTGACCTGAGGATGAAGCTCATTAATAATGTGCATAGGAAATCACATCCTCTGTAGGAGGCTGGGAGATGGGGGCTCTGGCTCTGTCATCGAGCTTTCAGAAATGGCAGCTCACCAATAGAACACCCCGGCCCTACAGCCTGAAGGTGTCCTGGGGGGAGATTTCTTGGGTGAAATTTCTCCATCCAAGTGGGGCCTCAACTAGAGGAGCTTGGTCTCCCTGAGAATAGTTGCTTCCTTGCCCAGCATCCTTGTGGACATTTCCAGTTGGGGGAGGGGGATGTCCGACAGCATGTCACTTAGCATGAGTACACCCATTAGTTATAATTAAACAGGCTGCTGCAATGATGACAAATAAATTTAGCACCAAAAGGATTGTGTAGATATTCAGAGCCAGAAGAGCAGTCTTCAGACGACAAATTAGCCAGGCTTTCCTGCTCTGGAGGGGCTCAGGGGAGGCAGGTCTTCTCCCAGGTGGATGTCCTCGCATTCTCAAAGGGTGATGCTTCCTGAGAGCAGATTCATCTTGAGTCTATTTCAGGCAACATCCTCAAGCCCTGGGACCCTAGGAGCATCTCCTTACTTTTTCTAATATTTGCGAGCCATTTTCTTCCCCCTGCTTCATCCTGAATGCATTTGCATCGTCCATCTCTGGCTTCCTTCTAGGAGGTCAAGAGGCCTGCTGTTCACAACAGGCTTTCCCTGTGATCAGCCACCGTCAACGCCCATGCTCCTGCAGGATCCCAAGGAAGAGCACACGTCGAGACCTCAGCCCTTCAGCTGGAAACCTTTGGGTGGTCTCCCCGGACAGCCATCATCAGGTGAAGCCTAATCCCACCTTGTGCGCTCGTGGTTAGGATATCATGGACACCAGCCGGGCTATTTTCTTTTATGTTTCAAAAGGCTGTGCTATTGCATCTTTGATATCCCCTAGGCCCCAAGTAGGCAGCGTTTCACTGGACTTCTTGAAATATGGACACAAAATTTTCAGGGGAAGGAGGGGTATCAAAACCTTAACATAGAAATAAATTGGGAGAGGAATGATGGATGACGGGAAGGTTCCCTGAGCAGACTACAGGGAATCAAGAGGAAAGACTATTATTTTTAATAATAAGAGTCAATACAGAATGAGCGTGGCTGTGTGTCAGTTATCATGTTGGTCCTTTTCATGAGGGCGGCATGGGGTGATTGTTAAGAGCATGACCATCATTCAGTGCCTGGCTTTGAATCTTAGCTTTGCTGCCAGCTAGTGGGGTGACCATAAGCAAGTAGCTTACCTTTCCTGTGCCTTAGATGCCCCACCTGTAAAATGGGGGCTAATAATATTACCTACCTCCTAGGATCGTTGTGACAACTAAGTGAGACGATTTACGTAAAGTGTACAGAATAGGATCTGTGTCTTGTGAAGGTTAGTGAATTCTATCACCTGAGCATTTTCCCATCTTTAGGGATTATTATCTTCACAGTGTTGCTATAATCACACACCCATGGATTTACTTAATATTTAAAGACTTTGTAAACTTAAAAAGGTATGAATATAACATACTGAAAAGTACACAAATCATAGATGCGTAAATCAATAAATTATCATGAAATGTCAAGAAACAGACCAGGGTAAGGGCCTTGGACACCCTTCTCATGCTCCCCTACAGCTTCTCCAGAGGCACCCCTATTCTGACTCTCACACTCTGCCATTTAGTTTGCGCATTATACATATGGGATCAGTGTGTATGTTTTTATGTATGTCTGATTTATATAATTCAGTTTCGTGTTTGAAAGCATAGCTCTGTGGTTACATATAGCTGGGGTTCATTTATTTTCCTTGCTGTGTAGTATCCCATTGCACGAATACAGCACCATTATGTATTCTGCTGTTAATATTTATTTATTTATTCTGTGGTTTATGGACCTTTGTGTTGTTTCCAGTTTCTGGCTATTATAAATAATGGCAGTATTAATATTTTTATACATACTTATTAAAGCACATGTATGCTGACCGTATATTTAGGAGTGTAATTGCTGGGTTATGAGATGTGACATCCAGCTGTAGGAGGCAGTGTCAAATAGGTTTTCCAGTGGTTGTACTATTTCATTATTTTGTGATCTTTTTATTGATTTGTAGAAATTCTTTATATATTCTGGATACAAACCCTTTGTTGGTAACATGTATTACAAATACCTTTCACACTCTGTGTAAACTTAGTTTAAATTTTAGATTTATCTTAAGTAGTAATATTTGTGAAATTGAGTTTGATATTACTTTTTACTGAAAGATATATGTATATTAGATAAAAGTTTGCCCCTGCTCCAACTAAAATTTCCTCTACTCCTGATGGCATGCCTTATCATCCTTTAGGAAAACTCCATTATCTCATTATTAAATGAGATAAAAGAACCTCTTTGGTAGGTACCATTATTATCCCTGTTTTCTAGGTTTGGCATTAGAGGCACTGAGAGGTTTCATAATTTACCCAAAGACACAGCTGACATGAGGACCAGGTGTAGTTGCTTCCAGAACTCATATTTCTTCTGTCATGTCACTGGTCAGCAGGCTATTTTATCATCTGTTGTACACTCTGGATCCTTGAGAGACCCTCTGCATCCCTACAGAGACTTGAATGTAGTGGGGTCCTCAGTAAACATTTGGGGGTGGATGGATGGATGGATGTGTTGGTAGATGGATGGATGAATGGATGGATGGATGGGTGGAAGGATGGATGACGTGGACAGTCAGTGTTTTCACAAAAGCTCGCTGCCCATGGAGGAGCCCATCCTCAGGCCAGGGCCAGGGTGTCTACAGCCTGGACCGTGATCCCACAGCAACCCTGCCATGGCCTTTCTCTCCTCAGTGGCCTGAAGGTAGAGAGATAAGAACAGAACTGGAGCTGAGGTGAGGAAATGGCAGTCCCAACCTTGCCCTTGCCGGGGAGAAGTGTGATCTCATCTTCATCAGTGCAGGGGCTGTTTTAGGAACTCTTGCTTGCAGAGGAAGCAGACACTAGTGGTCTGCCTGCTCTGATGAATTGTTAAACCAGCTCTGCCTACATGTGAGGACCAGGCTTGGGATGTGGGCTCTCCTTTGGGATGCCTTACATACCATGGATGGGGGACCATTCTCTGCTCTTTCTCCGGGAAGACAATGGGCAGATTCAAAGATCAATTCCCATGTTGTTGAGACCCACCGTGTTTGATCTTGCCTCACTCATGCTTTCCTTTTGCACAGTGAAACTTGCCCTTGTTCACTTGAACATTTTCTAGCTCTGTCCCAGGAGCTGATCTGGGTGTTGCTGTAGAAAGGATGGTAAATTGGATTCTGTCTAAAGAGCACAGATGAGGACCTCACAGGGAGAGCTCTGCTAGAGATTGTGATGGGGTGATTTTGAGCGTCGCTGTGCCTGGCTTTAACTGTCTCTTGAGGCATTTGTTGAAACTTTGTTCATACTCCGTAGCTACCAGAACCTTTTCCCATTCTGAGTGCTGGCGACGTGCTGCTCTGGACTCTTCCTGAGCACTTGCCTGGGAAAGTGCTTGTTGCATTTAATAAATAGCATTGATTTATTGCCTTTATTGATCTGCTGAAGCTCTCTGTATTATCAGAGGTTATGGCCTTCTTAGGAAAACATGGAAGGCCTCTTCATTAGCATTCATTTTTCTATGAGGCTTTGGAGGGTGAAATACCAAGATGCACAGTGTTCATTCTGGTGATATATTGAGCACCGTCCGGGTGAACAATGGCTTCGGTATAAATCAGGTGGAAGGAAGGAACTGAGGCCATTTGCCATAGGCTTGCAGGAGTTTTTGTGATGAAATGAGGAGGCTACTTTCCTTTCCTTCGGTGATGACAAGCGCCTCTCTTAATTTTCCACAAGGAAGTAGCAGCAGGCTGAAGGGGCTCTTTGGGGAGAAGCATACCTCCACAGGCAGACCAGTCGATGATGTTTTAGTGTATCCCACTTAAGGCTTGTGCTGTGACAGCAGGTATATCACTTGGCAGTTCTGTGCCTGTGCTTCTTGTCTGTGTTCATTTGTGCCCTGACCTTCACAGCGACAAGCTTTCTATCTATCCCTCTGCTTCCTGCCCCAGATCCAGCCCCAGTCTGAAACTGACTCTGAAGCTTCCTGCATGCAGCAGGCCCTGAGTTTCAGGGAGAAGCCCAGATGAACCCAAGAGAGATGCCAAGAACCTAAGGGGGCGTTGATCCTTGACCCTTCCACCACCTTCCTAGGACCTGCCTTAGGCTCCTTTCTTCTTCCAGGAGAAGCCTCGTAGAGTCCGGTACCTGCCTTCACCTCCTTACAGAGGATGTTGTGGGCTTAGGAACCCAATCTCTGGAAGCTTTAGATCCTGACAACTGCTGGATCCTTCTGGATCCTTCTGCCTGCCTTGTGGATGTGTCTGTCGAGCACTCAAATCTCTGTGGATCTTTTCCACATCTGGCCAGAACCACTTCCCTCTTTTTGTACACTTACAGGGGAGAACATGCTTCCACTCCAGGGGACCTCAGGCCAGCATCTGTGGGGACCAGAGACAGTTCTGAGTTTGAATATAGTCCCAAGCTGTGTGACCTTGGGCAGATTACTTAATTTCTCTGAGCTTCAGGTCCCTTATTTGCATGAGGGGGTTAATAATGCCAAACTCAAAAGATTATCGCAAGGACTAAATGAGTCAGTGTTTGCCAAGTGCTTACCGTGTCTGACACATAATGCCAGTGCAAACAATGTCAGCTACCATTATTAGCGAAGTTTCTCTAAATGTGCATTAGTTTCTCTAAACATGCACTCAAAGCTGTGGCCAGCTATGTGCCCTGTTAACTGTAGGCTCTGAGGGTAAAATTGTGAGTGAAACTGACATGCCCCTACCTGCAAGGAGCTTACTGTTCAGTAGATGAGACTGGCAATGAAACGGACAATGAAAATGAGAAGTAATATGGGTGGTGGAGGGGTGGTTATCACTGATCATAATATGAGCTTATAGGAGGGGCCTCTAATACAGTCTAAGATCTGGTACCAGCCCTCCCCAGGCTGAGCGGAGCCATTAGAAGCTGATCAGGACAGGAAAGGCTAAGGAGTAAAGGCAGTGTTGGAAGCCTTCTGTTTATAGATAAGCAATCATATGCAAAATCTCCAACCGTGGGCTTCCCTAGTGGTGCAGTGGTTAAGAATCTGCCTGCCATTACAGGGGACATGGGTTCGAACCCTGGTCCGGGAAGATCCCACATGCCGCAGAGCAACTAAGCCCGTGTGCCACAACTACTGAGCCTGTGCTCTAGAGCCCACGAGCCACAACTGCTGAGCCCGTGTGCCACAACTACTGAAGTCCGCACGCCCAGATCCCGTGTTCTACAACAAGAGAAGCCACCACAATGAGAAGCCTGCACACTACCAGGAAGACCCCCACTCGCCGCAACTAGAGAGAAAGCCCACACGCAGCAACAAAGACCCAATGCAGCCAAAAATAAAATAAATTTATTAAAAAAAAAATCTCCAACCCCCTTCAACTCTGGCCAACCCCGGCATGGAAGATCCTTCTACTCCCACGATGTCACTTTGTCCTTTAAAAATGGTACATGATCAGCCTGATTTGTCTTGGCGATTGTTTATAATATCAGTACTTGCCCGATGTCTTTCTTCCCTGTTGGAATGGGTGCCCCCTACAGGCAGGGCTCAGGGCTGTCAGTTACATCCGTAGCACTCAGCACAGGGTGTGATACTTTTTCATGCTCAGTGATACTAATAAATTAAGTGAGATGGAGCAGACACTGAGGTTTGCTGCACCCTGCCTTTCAGAAATGCCCGAGGGCTCTGTATATCTCACTCCTTTTCCCTCCTTCCCACAGCTGGTGGCTGGCTCACAGTGGGGAGGCTCTGGGCCCTTCCCACCACCAGGGTTGGAGCTTGAGCCGGGAGTTGTATTCATCACAGAGCAGTAGCAGCCAGCACCCCACTCCCAAAGCTGGTTTCGGCCCCTTTGCTCTGGCACTGGGCTCCTAGCTGCTCAAGGCTGCCTGTGCTTCGTATCTGATAATCGATGCTGCCATTATCTTTGGAGGAAATGCTGCCCAGTGATACCACACACTGAATCGATTAAAAGCAGAACTTTGAGCTCATCGGTTTGGAGAGGTCTCCGCAGAGTGGAGACCTTTAATGCGGTCCCAATGCCTGCCAGAAACCCGCTCTGCAGCGCAGAAGCAGCTCCGTTGCAGGGCCAGAATATCCCACATTTTTACAGATTGGCCGGGGCAGGAGCCATACGATGTATTTATCTATAGTGAGGTCACCTTCTTCAACCTACCCCCACCTCAACTTTTGTTTTTAGCTCACTTCAAACAGAAAGACCTCCAGATTTTCTCTGCTTTTTCTGTTTTGACTTTGTTTTTTAATCCAGTGCTTACCATCGTTGTTCTTTCTTTGTAGAGAAAACCCCCAGCAGATGGACATCTGTGTCCGTTTCAATCTTCCCAGCCCTCCCCTAGGTGGGAGGTGGAGGTATGTGAGCTGGTCTCTCAACTCAGAAATGAGACTAGGAAAAGGAGGAGTTCAGGAGGTGTGTGATCAAGGCTGGGTTTATGCTGTGGACACCTGGGGGTTCAGGAGTCCTAAGGGAGACACGTGTGGCCTAGAAAGGCCAGGGAAGACTCCATCAAGGAAGTAAGACTGAAGTTGGGTCTGGAGGAGGAAGGAAGGATTTGAAGAGGGCTGGGATGGGGGTGCTTTTCAATGGGAAGGGGAGAGGCAGCTTGATAAAGCACAGAGCTGATGATGAGCATGTAAGCTCAAGGAGGAGGAACAGGCACTGTCAGAGGTGTAGGCGGGGAGACTGGCTAAGCACGATGGTCAGAGAGCAGAGTACGTATGCCGAGTAGGATGGTAAATTTAGGTGTCATCCTGGCTAAGCTACGGTGTCCAATTGTTTGGTCAAATACCAGTGTAGATGTTGCTGTGAAGGTGTTTTTAGATGTGATAAGCGTTTAAATCAGTAGGCTCTGAGTAAAGCACATGACTGTCCATAATGTGGGTGGGCCTCACCTAATCAGTTAAGGCCTTAAGCTCAAAGACCAAGGTTTTCAGAAGAAGGGATTCTCCTCAAAACTGTCACATTGACAGCCTGCGTGTGTTCCCAGCCTGCTGCCCTGCAGAATTCAAGACTGAAGCATCCACTCTTAATCATCAGCCTACTAGCCTGCCTTATGGATTTCAGACTGGCCAACACTCACAATCCCATGAACCAATTCCTTAACGTAAATCTTTCTCTCCATATACCTACGTAGATCCTTTTATTTCTCTGGAGCACCCTGGCTACCACCCTGAGCAGAGCTGGGGCTTTGCTGAATGATCATGGTCCGAGGGCAGCTTTGGAGAGCCAGGCTCCCTTTGCAGGGTATTAGAGGACTAGACATTGAGTCAAATTCTTCAGTCAAGTCCCATGCCCATGAGACTGCCCAGAGGGGCTCATGCAAAGGGAATCCCAGGGACTCTTTATTTTATTTATTTATAAAATTTATTTATTTATTTTTGGCTGTGTTGGGTCTTCGTTGCTGCGCACAGTCTTTCTCTAATTGTGGCAAATGGGGGCTACTCTGTTGCTGTGCGCGGGCTTCTCATTGTGGTGGCTTCTCTTGTTGCGGAGCGTGGGCTCTAGGCACGCGGGCTTCAGTAGTTGCAGCACACGGGCTCAGTAGTTGTGGCTCGCGGGCTCTAGAGCACAGACTCAGTAGTTGTGGCACACGAGATCTTTCCAGACCAGGGCTCGAACCCACGTCCCAAGCATTGGCAGGCAGATTCTCAACCACTGCACCACCAGGGAAGCCCCCCAGGGACTCTTTAAATTGGACCGTCCATGCAGAAACGTGACAAGGGTGTTGGGTGGAGCCTGGCTCACTCCCAATTTTTTCACTTCTTGCGTGGAGTTGGTTTTAATTGACAAGAAGTCCCTCTAACCAGTGGACATTTTCCTGTTAAACCCAATGTTCTTGCATTCTCTTATGTAGCAAAAAGATTGCTTTTTTTGGCAAGGAGGCCTTGGATTTTTCCGAGCTAGTTGTGTGAGAAACATCCCTCCTGCAGGCCACTGTGCAAGTGAGTCCCCGCAGAAACGTGCCCGAGCCGTCAGGTGTGGGGAGAAATATCTTTAGTAAGAGTAGGTCATGGAATGAGACTTCCCCACTGCAGCATGTGAGGACAGAGGGGGTTTCCACAGGACCGTCCTTAAGAATCACTGTAAAAATGCATGACTCCATCTGTCTCCTCTCTCTTCTTTGGCTTCAGATGACCTGAGCCTTTTAAAAATTCCCCAGCAAGGGACCCTAGGCACCAGGAGAAGTGATGAACAGATTTTCAATTTGGCCCCAATTTGCATGAATTTTTTTTGGCGTTGAAATCATGGTCTAAACTAGAGGCTGGAGATGGGTAGTGGGTCTTCCCCGTAAGAGGCAGATTCTTGATTGGTCCGGAGAGACTGCTGGTGCTCTGGGCGTGGGGCTCTAACCTCAGCTTCTGGAGAGAAGGCACAGGTGGCAAAGGGAGAGGTGGAGAGGAAATGCATGATCCGAGCAGTCGGGGGGCATCTCCTCTTCCGTGGGGTGGACTGATTTCTTCTGATGAAGGACTGCCTTGTGATTTCTCGCGATTACAGGATATTGGGAACCTCAGACAGAGCCTGGGGACTCTGCTGCCCTGGGAACTGGAATGTGGCCCTTCAGGGTGAGCTGCACAATTTCTGTTGAGGAGGAGTTCAGAGGAAGCCAGAGGATGTGTGTTGAGGCTCCACGTGTTGATAATTTGGGATGTCTTGAGGGGTGGTGGTGGTGGTGATGTGGGCAATGGTGCTTTGGAGGAATCATCATAATGATAATAATAAAAATAATAATAGCAGACATTCATTGAGTGTCTGTTCTGTCCCAGGCACTGACCTAAGACTTTATTCGTAATTAGACATTTAATTGCCATAGCAACCCTATGAAGTGCTCTCGTTAGTCCCACTTTCAGATGGGGAGAGATGTTAAGAGACTGCACAGCTACCTAGCCAGTGGGTGGTGGTACCGCCAGCTTGGGACCCAGGCGGTCTGGTTTAGAGCATCCCTGCTCATGCTAACGATCTCCCTAAGCTGCCTCTTGGCCTTGACACTGTGTCCTTTTCTCCAGCCTACAGTGCAGGCCAGGACCCCCTAGCAGTCCTTTACATGCCAGCGTGGCCCTCCCAGGAGGCTGCTGCAGCCCTGTGTCAAGGATTTTCCAACTCAGAAAGGTGTTTCCCTGGAGCCTTGTTCAAACCTTTCATCCTGCCCAAACCCCCTCCAGCCTCCCTCCTCTTGCCAAGTCAGATCCTGCCTCCTGCCTTTGGAGGCCTCAGCTCTGTCGCCCCCAAACCCGCCCAGAGACGGCGTGGGGAAGGCCACCTCCTCCTAGGACAGCGCTCTTTGAGAAAAATTTCAGTTTGATCTGGCGAGGACAGTGGCTTCACTGTAGAAATAACAATATAACCCTCCAGTCTAGATGAAAACATATTCTAGTCCCATAGGTTGGCGGGATGTCCACGTGCCCTGGGCGGACCTGGATGGCAAGGCCAGTTCAGAGTGCCCATCTTGACTCTTCCCTGAAGCCTTGAGAGGGAAACCCACCCCTGGGGCCTGGGCCTTCCTTGAAGTCCCTACGATGGGGCAGAGAAAGAAAGGGCCAACAACGCTGGTCTGGGCGAGAAGAAAGAGCGGTGCGGAGGGGAGGGTGAGAGTGGTGCGGGTCAGGGCCAGGGCAGGAAACTAGCCGGGGGGCTCTGCTGTGTCCCTGGGGAAGCAGGTCTTCCACATGGAGCTGTGGCCTTGCTCAGTGAGTGTAGGATCCACCGCACAGAGGCCCGTCATTAAAGTGGTGTTGACCAGAGAGAATTAAAGTATAAAAATGATAAGCCCAGCTCCTAATTAGAGCCCGCTGGGCTCCAGGCAGGGCCTGTGGGCAGTTTTCGGGAAAGGTCTGCAGGATCTCAGCACATGGGCCACAGGCACCCCTCAGCCCTGTCGTCTTACATGTGGGAAAACTGAGGTTGTGGACAGGAAAGTTGCTCCTGCTGGGTCTCAGGGGAACTGAGCCCCAAGCCAGGGGTCCTTCTACCTCAGCTCAGGCTTCTCTAAGGGCTTCACACGGAAAGAATCTACCTACACAGGGATGCTGTGTGGCTGGGGCTTATGATAGCATTCAGTCATTCACTCGGTCATTCGTTTGTTCAACAAATATTTATAGAGTGCCTTCCATGGGCTAGAGACTGTTTTGGACACAGGATAGAGCTGAGAACAAAACCAGAAAAACAATCCTCCCCTCATAGAGTCATTATTCGTAGAATTTTTTTTGGGGGGGAGACAAACACACATTAAATAAATATCGTGTCAGAATGTGGTAAGAACAGTGGAGAAAAATGTGGACAGGAGGGTGCAGGGTGCCCTCCGTGGGCTGTCTCTGGTCAGAGAGTGGCAGGAACCCTTGGACAGTAGTAAGGGCCGTAGCAAGAGTCCCACCTCAGCAAGACCCCTTACCACAGCATCCCCACTGCCTCACTGTGAAGTGGGAGGAGGATGGAGCTGGGGACCATAATTCACAAGACCACTGAGAGGTGCCCAAGAGGCAGGGTCCCAGGGGCCAGGACTGTGCTGTGGCGTGAGCCGGCGAGGTGGGGGTGAGCGTCTGCACAGACGGAAGGCTGGGCTGAGCGTTGAGGACGTGGCCTTGGGGGAAATTAGGAAGGGCAGAAGGAAGGCCGAAGTAGACTGTCCTGGCTGGCTGGGGAGAAGCACGTGGGAGAGGAGGAAGAAAGGGATGAGACTGGAGGTGAAGTTGAGAAGCAGCCTTGGGAGGCAATGAGGAACAGATTAAGCAGGCTTCACCTCTCGGGCATGGAGATCTCCTTGTGGGTTACAGCTGGGGGATGACATCGGGAAGAAACCACTTTATAAAGGTCCGTCTGGCAGGTGCAGGACAGTTGTGTTGGAACAAGAAGTCATCGGCGATCTAGGGCAGTGATTGTGGGATGCAGAGAGGGGAGGGACGCAGAGAGGCAGGAAGCACCACAGGACTTGATACCTAAACTCCAACTTCCTCAATCCAACGCTGTTTTGGCGGAACCCGCAGGCTCTTTTTTCACTGCTCTGCGCATGTGGCGACTTTCCAGGATGGGGAGAGGAGACCTGAGTGCCCGGAGAATTTCTCCAGATGTTGAATCTCATGCTCTGACTGCCGTACCCCTCCCAGTCTCTGCTTCTATCTCTGCCTCCCTGAGTCTGGCTTGGATTTGGCCAGCCCAGATCGGGAAGACCTTGGGGGACAGTCGGCAGGAAAATCTGGGGTCAGTCCAGGGCTAGAGGAGATGCATACGATCTATTCCTGGAAAAAACAGCAAGGAAAGGGGTTTGGGGGCCCTTCATGTGCTGAGTCTAGTTATAGTGCAACAAAGAAGCCGCAGGGCAGGCCCGGGTCCTTGCCAATCAGCGGGCACAGCCTGGGGAGTTTGGGGCACCGGGGACCACTCTGAGGATCTGACTGGTCTGGGTCCCTTGGCTTGTTGCAGCCTGGCAGGGGCCCTTAAAACTTGGGGGTGGACAAGACCTGACCCAGTGCTTAGTGTCCCTGTCACAAGAGTCACTGCCTCCAGCTTGGGCCCGGCACTGGGTCTGGGAGGGGAATCTCGCTGTGGTTCCAAACTTACTAAATGCCCCTGGTGGAATCCAGACGTGTTCCCAAAGCCACCTCTGAGCAGACCTGGGTTGGCTGTGATGGGGGCTCTGGGGACAGCCAGGGTCCTAAAGGAACGTCCCATGCCTGCCAGAGCCGTGGCTGCTGTTTGAGGGCCTCTAGCTGCTGAGGCCTCTGGCCTAAGCGAAGAGGGAACCCAGGCTCATGTGACGGGGAGACTAACCTGGTGGGGATACCGGATGAGAAACTGGAGACTCAGGACGAGAAGGAGTCTGAGTGCACTACATGCACTACCCCATGTAGTGCAGCACAGGGGCTAGAATCCTGCCCACACTCCCCTAGCCCACGGCCTCCTCCTTGACTCCCTGGGGTCTTGAGTGGACTGCAAGCTCGCAGAGGCCAGCACGGGGCTGCCGAGTCTGAGGGCCAGCGATCTGAGGCTGGGACTCGGCACTGATTCCACCAGACAGCTTTGCTGGGCCATGGTTGGCTTCCCCGCCCTCTCTGTGCAGACTGAGGTGGGTGTGTACTTTTTGTACTTAATTATAGTGCTCATAACCAGAGAGGAGCTGCTGGGAAGCACATGTCATTTTGTTTGGGGATAATACACACGAAGGCTGGAAAATATCTATTAGATCATCCCGTACTGCCTCTGCCACAGCTGGCATGATTGGTATCAGATCACTCATGCTTTCTCCTGCCTGTGACTCAGGCGGGGGCTGGGGGCTGGGCTGGGCCTCCTGAAGGCTGGCAGCCCCACAGCTTTCTCTTGAGCTCTGCTCTCATTTTCCTTGTCTGCCTGCTCGGTTTTTCATCCCCGGATCTGTTTCTGCCAGCCTTGCTCTCTCGTGTCCTCCCAGGGAGCATTGATTCCTCTAGCCCCTGTTTATGGAGACCCCACTCTGTGGCAGGCCCACCCCTGCTCAGTTCTGGGCGTTCAGACAATGATATCCATCCACTATTCACAGTTGAGAGCAACGTGAGACCTGCCCACGGATAATTCTTTTTTATTAAATTTTTATTGGAGTAGAGTTGATTAACAACGTTGTGTTAGTTTCAGGTGTACAGCAATGTGAATCGGTTATACATATACATCTATCCACTCTTTTTTTAGATTCTATTCCCATATAGGCCATTAAAGAGTATTGAGTAGAGTTCCCTGTGCTATACAGTAGGTTCTTATTAGTTATCTATTTTATATATAGCAGTGTGTGTATGTCAATCCCAATCTTCCAATTTATCCCTCCCCACCCCCTCATCCTCTAGTAACCATACGTTTGTTTTCTACATCTGTGACTCTACTTCTGTTTTTCGTTTTTTGCTTTAAGATTCTTTTCCCAGATAGGTCATTACAGAGTATTGAGTAGAGTTCCCTGTGCTATACGGCAGGTTCTAATTTATGGCTAAATGTGGGCGTACCATGCAAGAAGGACTCCTGTAGGTTAGAGAAGGGAGAGGTCACTCTGGGCTCTGCTCGTTGGGAGGCTTCATGGAGGAGACGGCCTTTGAGCTTGGAGAGAGCTCACCAGGTGGAGAAAAAGAAGGCACCACACTGGAAACCTGTAGCCCCCGTCTCATTCTATTGCTTAATATCCTTTGTCTTCCCCGTACCTTCTTGGTCATAGTTGACTGCCTCTAAATCTGGCCTCTGCCACCTCAATCCCTTACGTCTCTCTCTTCTCCTCCCGCCTCTGGCCCATTTTAGACACAGTGGGCAGGCCAGTCAAGGCTGAGGCAGAGGTGGGAATCCGGTGACCAGAGAGCGAAGGCTGCGGCTGCCACCAGTCTTCAGCTTCCTTATCTGCAAAATGGGGGCGAGGGCTAATCTCTATGAACCATTCAGGTCTGATGTTCTAGGAATTTCTAAAGCAGGGAGCCACTTGGCAGAACCAGGGTCCAGAGGTGGCGGCTTCATGTCTGTTTCTTCGTCTTCCTGACTTCAGCCACCGCCGTTAGCCTGGCAGCTCCCAGATCTGCATTTTCAGCACAGATTCCCCACCTGAGTGACGGAAACACATCTCCCGCTGCTCCCTGCCTGTGTCTCCGGAGGTGCCTTAAAATCAGCTTGTCCAAAGGGGAAATCGCTGTATTTTACACACCTCTGATTCACCCTGCTGCCAGGATACATGTGCACAACACATTCACACACTCACACCCTTCTGATCACGTTACTTTCTTAAAACCACTCCACCAGGATAAAATCCCTGGAGAGCTAGGTGCCGTGGGGCAAAGGTCTTCTGTGACCTTACTGCAGGCGCATCCGTCAAGACTCCACGCCTCCCCAGACACTGGACCCCAGCCAACCCTGACTGCTGAGCACACCTCCAGATTTCACATTTCTGCCTCTTTGCATGTGTTCTTTCTCTAGTATAGAACATTGCTCTCATGCCATGTTTTCTTCCTATTCATTTGTTAAAACCCAACTTGCCTATCACCTCTACAATGAAGCCTTCCCAGACATCACTTGTCCCAGTTAATGAATCATTGCCACTCCCTCTTTTCTATCCTTGACCTTGTGAATACAGCTTTTATAGCACTTATCACTGAGTTATTATCAGTTTACTGTGGTAAACAGTGGGCACCCCAACTCCCATTCATCTTTGGACTCCGGATTTTTCTAGCATGATGCCCAGCACTTATTAAGCACTAAGGATTTTGTTCTTTAAACAGAATTGAGTCCTAATGACTGCCCTGTGGTACTCATAGCTCCTTGACAGCAAAGCTCTGCTCAAAGTCAGGAGTACATTTCCAGAGGGCTCTGCAGTGGGGAGCAGCAGTAAGAGTCTGTGTTTTTCGCTCAGTGCCTGCCCTGAGTTAGATGTTAGGTGTTTTCTCTTTCTCAGCCTAGAGTGAGCCCTTGAGCTGACCCAGAAGTTCTGAGCATTTATCACCTAGTATTGATGACCACATATTCTGCCTTCCCTCCTTATGCCTAGAGATGAAGGAAGAAATACAAGCTCATGTTACAAAGAGTATTTCCCTGGTTTATCAGCTCTCCCTCTCTCAGCTGGCGCTCAGAATGATTTCTTAGTTCTCAGCTTTTCTTCCTCTGATCAAAGTGCCCGAGGCAGTGAGCACCAGGAGGGGAACGCGAGCATTTCTGGCTCAGTCTCACGCTCCCCTCTTCTGCGCTGTTTGAAGAACCTGTAGCCCAGAGTTCACCAATCAGGTGGGTGTGGCCTGGCTGCAGAAGGGTCTCCAAGGGCTTGGCGGGGAGCCCGGATGCCCTGGGATATCTGGGGGATGCAGGGGGCAGCTGCCCTACCTCCCCCTGGAGGAGATCAAAGCTGCTTGTGCCCTTCCTTGTCCTCCCTTTCCCATTCTGTTCACTCAATCGTTCTTTTCTCTCCAATGAATTCAATGCAGAAAATCCATGAGCAGGATTTCTCTCTTCAAAGGATCAAATAACCTTTTTTTTTTTGGCCCCCTTTTTACTTTTTTTCCCAAACTGCAAAAGGAAAACATGCCGACAGACTTAGAGTTAAAGGTGAGAGAAAGAAAGAAAAGTTGCAGCAAAGTAATTTCAACTTGAGAAGTAGAGTGGTTGAAACCCAGAAAAAATGTGCGCGCCGCAATATGGTCCGCTCCTACAAATTAACCCTGAGCACTCGTGTAATTAGTGCGAGGGGCAGGGAACTGAGCAGCTCACAATATCTCTCACCCAGTTTGGAATTACGTTCACAAAAGAATTTCCTCTTCCTTTCTTGTGAGAGTTGAGAGAGTTGCCCTGTCGGTCTGGTATCAGCATTTTGGGCTGGGTTTTGCTCCTGAGGAGGTGGTCTTGCGGCTGTACCCTCCTGACTTTCACCTCTGCGCGTGGCATAACTGGGCCTTCACAGAGTGGGGGTGGAGGCCACTCAGCTCCTCTTCCGGAGAAACGGACCCTGAGGAGCCCCAGATACCAGCTCTCCTGGCCTCTCAGTGCTTCCCACTACCCCCTTTCTGCCCCTGTGCTGCATCTAAACTCTGAGTTTCCTGCTTTTTAAAAAAAATGTTGGGGTATAGTTGATTTACAATGTTGTGTGAGTTTCAGGTGTACAGCAAAGTGAATCTGTTACACATGTACGTATATCTACTTTTTTTTAGATTCTCATACTGAGTGAAGTAAGTGAGACAGAGGAAGACAAATATCATATGATATCACTTATATGTGGAATCTAAAAAAAGGCTACAAGTGAACTTATCCACAAAACAGAAATAGAGTCACAGATGTAGAAAATAAACTTATAGTTACCAGGGGGTAAGGCGGGGAGGGATAAATTGGATGATTAGGATTGACATATACACACAATGAACTCTACTCAGTACTCTGTAATGGCCTATATGGGAAAAGAATCTAAAAAATGAGTTTCCTGCTTTTGACATGAATGTGGATATTTATCACCTCTTGAGGAATTAAGAGAATTCAGGTCTGTAAAGTGCTTGGAGAGCTATTGTTGAAGACTCTGTGGCTGGTGTTGTCACAGGGATCTTTGTGGTGGGGGCATGCTTCATGGGGGTCATGGGAGGGTGGCTAACAATCTTTTCCCTTTTTTCCATAAACTCTTCTGGCATCTAGTGAGGCCAATGGACTTGCTATGGACTGAATGTTTGTGTCTCCCAAATTCATATGCTGAAGCCCTAACCCTCAATGTAATGGTATTTGCAGGTAGGCTTTGGGGAGGTAATTAGGTCATGAGGGTGGAGCCCTCACGAATGGGATTAGTGCCCTAAAAAGAAGAGATGTGAGACAGATGATCTCTCTCTGCCATGTGAGGGTACAACAGGAAGGTAGCTATCTGCATGAATTTCTTCACCAGACACTGACTTGATCTTGAACTTCCAGACTCCAGAACTGTGAGAAATCAGTGTTTGTTGTTTAAGCCATTTGGTCTGTGGTATTTTGTTATAGCAGCCCAGACTAAGACAGGACTCATTCTCAGAATGTTTTTAAATGCACAAAATAAAATATATAGGATTACAAAGGAAACTAATTATACTGACATACAGTTATCAAAATATAAATAAAACATGTGTGGTACAGTCATATATGTGCTTCTTTATTAACTCATCAAAAAGCAAGATCTACTTATGGGTTGAATAACTGACATATGTCTGAAATAAATAATATTTTGAGAAATCTGCAACAATCGTAACATACTAAAATATCTGATTTCTACTGTTGACAAATCATAGCATTGCTAAAACTACTGTGGTTTATTGCTCACATTCGTAATTGAGGGAAATGCTATAGTTCAGTTAGAGGTTAGTGAAAATAAAGATAGACATTTTCCCCGTCTAACTTCATTGACCCCCTGACTTCTGTCCATGGGCCTTTGGATGAGTTTCTGCTGATGAATAAATGGGTTTATTTGGAAGATAACTGAACCATTAGTGGCTTCTACTGAATCCTCTGCTTGTGGGGGTTCTGTGTCCCTCTCTGGAGACTGAAGGATTGATTTCTTGGAGTCAGGTGTCATTGAGGGTCATTTTTAAGAAATTGGGGGACCAAGAGGACAGAAATGACAAGAGAATTAACAGTATAATATGTGCGTGGTAAGGAGCACTGGGTTGTTGGCCTGTGCTGTGAGCAAAGAGGTGAGGATGTGTGCACGGCTGAGGAAGGATGTAGGAGCACATGCTTCTCAGAGGGGAAGCCTGGATGCTTAAGGGGTAAATGGACAAAAGGGAGGTGATGTGGGGCCAGGCAGGGTGCAAGGCATGGAAGTTGGGGCATCTTGGCAGTTCAAGGTGGTGCCTCTCTGGGCTGCAGGGCAACTGGGAGCTCTCCCTAGCTCAGGATAAGGGACACAGATCTGTGTTGCAGGCATATTGATTTTCAGATGCACCTGATCATTTGGTTTGAGGTCCTGTTCTTCCACGTGTTCTCCGTGGGCCAGCCTTCAGCATTATCATGTGCACTTAAAACATTTTCCCCCACTGGTCATTGACTTCCTCAGCAGTTCCTCCCAGATTCTCTCAAACAACAGATTCAGGCTTCATGAACAAACATTTGTAAACCGGTTGCTCATTTGCCATCTATTTAGTGCTGTGATAACTGAAATCATCTCTGAACAGGAAAATATTTTTATCTTTCTTAGTTGCTATTCAGAGGACCCAGGGTGGGCAATTGAACTTCTGTACTTGAGAAAGATAAGATGCTCCAGGTAATATTTAATTTTACTAAAGAAAAAAATCCCAAAATGACTTTTCCCCTTAAGTTAATAGTTTTTGTCCTTGAAAACAAAGCCCACATGATACAGATGAATAATACCTCAAAGTCTTTGTTCTCTGGGCTGAGTCTCAGAGCTGAGTGCATTAGACAGGGGGCTAAAACTTGTAGGCAGAGGTATAGAATCCCCAGTCTCTCCCTTTTAACATGAATCCCAGGCAAGTGCCCCTCCGGAACTTAGTGGTGAGAGGTTAGATGAGAATTCCTGTTCTATATTAAAAATTATTAATGTGATAATTTATTTTTTTCTTTTGTACTAGGTCTTCAAAATTTTATAGTTACAGCACATCTCAGTTCAAACTTGCCTCATTTCAAGTGTTTGTGGCCACATGTAGCGAGTAGCTACCATACTGAATAGTGCTTCTCTTCCTTTCTTTCTCTCTCTCTCTGTAATAAAATATAGTTGACATACAATATTATGTTAGTTTCAGGTGTGCTACATAATGATTTGACTTTTGCATACATTATGTAATGATTACTACAATAAGTCTAGTAACCGACTGTCTGCATACAAAATTATTGCAATATTATTGATCATATTCCGTATGTTATTACATCCCTGTGACTTACTATATAACTGGAGGTTTGTACCTCTAAGTCCCCTTTGCCTATTTTCTCCCACCCCATCGCCCACCTCCCTTCTGGCATCTACCTGTGTGCTCTCTGGATCTATGAGTTTGCTTTCATTTTGTTTTGTTTGCCTATTTGTTCTGTGGGGAGTTCTTCTCTGAGACTTGCTTTTCACCGTGAGCTGTGCTGCCCCTTGGCTAATTCTGCCGTGGAACTCAGAGGTGTTAGTGGTTGGTGTGTTAGAGCAATTGCTGGGTACAAAGGCGCACTGGGATGCAAAGATACGGGGAAGAAGCCCAGTGGGAGGGAGAGGCATCCATGACACCAGCCATTCTATACAAAAGAGAGCGAGCTGCGATTACCATCTCCCGGAGTGTGTGGGAGCTCTGAGACCTAGGAAGGTGCCTTCCTGAAGGCTGCCACACACAGAGCTACACAGAGCACAGGCAAGAGATTTGCTCATTAGGAGACACCATGAGCGAAGCAGCCACGCCCATAATGCCAAGACCTTGGCAAGAAGAGAAGGGAAAAAGCCACTGTCTCCAACTTTCTCTAGTAGCTCCTGGATCACTGCTACTCTTGTATTTGTTTGATAATCCTGTGGTTAATCTATTTGCTTGTATTCCATTGTGTTCCTCAGGTGAACTAGATGCAGTTTACAAAAACAGTTGGATTATGGCAAGACGACATAAAAATGACAAAAAATGAGGTACAGGAGATGGAAGAATAGGAGAGATGAATGGAGCCAGGTGTGAGGTTGGTTCAAAATACACATCCCTTAATGTCTCACTGATTTTGCTAGAGATGGGCTGTATTGATCTGAGTCTAAGCTTTTCAACAGCCAAGGCCAAGGAAAGCACAGTAAGTGGCATGAGTCACAGCCCAAGAAATAAAAGCGAACAGGAGTGGAGTTAGCACACATCACACTGTGAGGCCAGGATGCGAGGACACGGGACGAAGCACAGCGGAAGCATACCAGTGACACCGAAATCGTGTCACATTCTCGGAGTGATGTTCTTCCTGGATTCTTCCTTGAAAAGAAGCTTCATCAGGCCCCAGCTGCTGACCTCAGCGGCACCTGGCACACATCAGTATGAAATCCCCCTCCATCTCCCCGCCCGCCGAGTGTTTCTCTTTCGTCTCTGTTTAGACCAGGGGCACAACTCCTTGCTGTTCTAGAGAAGCTGTTCTGCAGAGCCCACTTGCTGCTCTCCAGATACTCAGCTCTCAGATGGACAGGCTTAATCTGGGTCAATTTAAGGGATTTAGAGCAATGCATTTCCATGGCAGGGACTACTTTGAGTTCACCAGAGCCTGTTTCCTTCCCTCCTGGGCACATGAGTACTTTCCCCAGACTCCTCTGCAGCTGGGCATGGCTTTGACACTGAGCCTGAGCAGAAGTGATGTGTGTCACTTCTGGGCTGAAATGGTTGGGAAGTAAATACATTCTCTCCATAATCCCTTTCCCCATCCGCTGGCTGAGAGGAGAAGGCTATAAGGACCCAGAGGAAGGTGGAGACACGGGGAGGAAGAAGCCCAGGCTACTGAGGGTCTGGTGGAAGACACTAGCCAGAAAACCTTCACTAGACCGTGATATGCACAAGGAACCAACTCCTATGGTGTCAAGCCACTGAGAATTCCGGATTTGTCTGTTAGAGTAGCTAGCATTATTTTAACAAATACAGTTCCCCTCGGGAAATGCTCTCTAAATAAAACTCCTCTCACCAAGAGGAACTGAGAGATTTGAGTGACACCAAGTTCAAGGTTACATTCTCTGACAACTGCTAAGAGTGCAAATATTCTCTGTTGCAGGGAAGTGGGTAGGTGCAAAACCTTATGTTTTAATAGTCACCCAAGGTGGGAATAAGATTAACACACTCTTGTCAAAATTGTGTCACCTTACAAGAACTCCTGCCTGAATAGAAAGCTCTCATATCTCCTTTTGGAGATAACCCAGGCTGTACCTGTGGGTTAGACCAAGATTCTCCTCAGAAAGTCATTTTGTGTCTGCTTTAACACATGGGAAAAAAGGTAACCAAATCCACACGGTTTCATAGAATGTAATCTTCTATAGTAATTTTAACCTGAAAAAAATTTTAAACAGCTATAACCCTCTGACTGCTGCAGCCCTTAAAAACAAAACAAAACTTGGACAGTGAACTTGGTCAAGTCCCCTTCTCACCCTAGGCTTTAGTTTCCAGGCATGACCAATGGCAACTGGATGTGATGGGCCAAAACTGCAATTTATAATCTATGTGTATGATGCCAAACGAAAACTCTCTATAGCACACGCCAATAGCATATTGATAGTAAATACAGTTCTGTTCCCGTTATCCTTACAGGATGTAAGCATTAAGCAGCAGCTGTGGCGGCAGAACAAACATTTCCAACTGCCACACACATCATACAAGGTGAGATACTCGTAATATTTATGGACCAGGTCCTGAGGGCCAAAACCGGGAGGGAAAGGTAGCCCCTGCTTCTCCCGGAGAAGCGCTGAAGGCCTGCGGTTGTGCTTACTGATCACAGGGGCTGGGTGGTTATGTCACCATCACATTGGATGTTGAGGGAGGATCCAGGTTGGTGAGCCTTGCTGGTGTGCAGGGCGACTTTGCTCCTGATGGGAGCTCGCTGTTGAGTTATCTGCAGGGCTTGGTGATTTGCCCAGGAATGAGCTCATAAGTTCTCCAGATTCAGTGACCAGACTAGAGCAACAGCGTTGAAAGAGCCAAATGATGAGACAGAACTGGGCTTCACGATCGGCCACTGCTCCTGCAGATGTCCACCCAAGGGACACAACCACCCTTAATTTCCAACTTTACCCAGGCTGCCTGGGACCTGACTCCTTTGTCCCTAGAGCAGGTAAAGCCAAACTCTGGCTAAAGGGTAAAAAATTCACAATGAAGAACCCCAGATCTGATTTTTTTTTTTTAACTCTCATTTGATGTCTTAAATCATCCTGGAATTGAGCTCTACCGTTTTTCCTCTTCCAAGATGGTGAGGGGAAAGTGTGAGCAGATGCTCCCCTACTGTAGAGGTTGGGTGGCTGGGAAAACTGGAGTCCTGGGGGCTGTGGGATCTATAGTCCAAAGTGCCTTTTATCCACACCCAGGCCGTGACCTGGGAGTGCTGTGAGAGGAGGGGCTTTGTCACTTCATGATTCACCGATTGTCCATCCTTCTCTGCTGGAGGACCTTGAAGGACGCACATGTGTCCAGTTAGGAGGATGCTCCAGGAAGCCCCCAGGCAGTGCCTGTAAAACTTTCCATGTGCCTGTGAAACACCTGGGCGTCATGATTCTGCATTTCTAACCAACCTCCAGGTGAGGCTGACGGTGCCCCGAGGACCCCACTCTGGGTAGGAGGGTCCAGGGAATTGTGCCACGTGTAGAATGATGTTTGGACAAGCAGTGCTTCTGTGCAGCTCCCCACAGCCTGCCAAGGAGGCTGGAAGGATCTGTGATGAGAAGGGTCTGAGTGTGGTCTGAGTGAGAAGAGAGTATCCAGGGGAATGGCTGTCCAGGGTCTGTGAAGAACACCCCCTCCTGGGCTTCCTTCCACTTACCCTGACTTTGTGCTTTGCGTCTTTGCTCTTACAGATTTGGAGGGCCTCATTATGCCTTACACTGGAGCTAGGCGTTTAGACCAATCTGAGGATATAAGCAAGCTGACAGAAGGCATCTGATTGAAGGCCTGGCTTGGAGAGGTGGGGGGATGGGGAGGACTGGAATACATAGTCAGCTCTTTGCTCCCTACCACGCATCTCAGGTCAAAGCCCAGCTCAGCCTTGTTCCCCCCGTTCTCCTGGGATGCTGTGGAGGAGGACGCCTCCCCTCTTGAAGAGGCTTTGGCTTCTTGCATCCTGACATGTGCATGTTTTCTGTTTTATAGGAAGAAATGTGTCTTGGCTGGAGGCCCATGTTTCGTTCCAGCACATCCTTTTTACCAAAAGAGCCGTCCCTGGAGCTGCCAACAGTGTTTATGAGAAAGCCATCCAACAATACTTTGGATCTGGGAGCGTGGCCTGACCACGGACGTGGCCTTCCCCGCCCCGAGAACCATCCATCGGAAAGCCTGGCACACGGTAGAGTGTCTTTATTT
The DNA here is from genome assembly GCF_949774975.1 of Lagenorhynchus albirostris. Taxonomy (NCBI): domain Eukaryota; kingdom Metazoa; phylum Chordata; class Mammalia; order Artiodactyla; family Delphinidae; genus Lagenorhynchus; species Lagenorhynchus albirostris. Next base: position 71,973,229 of record NC_083107.1, read on the forward strand.
TTACTCCAAAATGTAAAAAAATGTAAAGCTGGTTCCTTTCTTTCTTTCTTTTAACAGCTGGGAAAACTCCTGTCAGTGGATGCAGTGTCCTTTCCAGATTCAATATTGTGCAAACTGCATATCGGCAAATGGAGTAAACAAATATGTCCATGCGCTTCCTGATGCACAGAGAGATGGGGCCGCCCCGATACAGAGACGCAGACCTGCCGATCGGCACGGGAGCTGCTGAAACTGCTACTCCACCAGCTCTGCTACCGTCTCTCTCCTTCAGAACAGAGTCTGAGAGCCTGGGGTGATGGGCCACTCGGATGCCCAGCAGCAGGGGACCCCTGGAGTCACGCAGACCTAGGGTGGCTGCAGGTTGGATGGGAGCTCTCATTGGCTGCGGTTGGGACTCACCACCTGACCAGTCCTGCGCCTGCGCTAAAAGCCCCACCCTCTTCAGTCCCACCTGAACCGCAAGGCTCTCACCCCCAGGCAAGGCGGAGGAGTTTGTTTCTTTTTCTTTTCTTGGTTTTTTGAAGTTTACTTTTCAGCTCTGTCTCCCCACTCCGGCAGGCCTGGGCAGGAGGCAGTACCCCATGTGGCATCTTTTTGGCATAGAGAACTTGGCCAAGTCCCTTTCCCAGCACAGGTTTTAGTTTCCAGGCGTGCAGTGTTAACATGGGTGTGACGGACCCCGGGCTGGCTTCAGCTCTGCAGTCCTTCGGAGTGTAGGATGCCTCTGCGCAATGCTGGGTCTCAACATGCTCCCGTGGCAATAACTTAGTGAGATTAAGTACCTTTTAAATGTTCCCTTCTAAGACGATGAGGAAACAGATTTAAGGGGATTAGACTGTTCTATTGAAAGGTGGGCAGAGAATACGTGGAGAAAGCTAGCATTTAGACCCGGGGCTGTCTTTTCAGAAATCCTGTACTTTCTTTTTTGCAAAACAGCATCATGCTTCCCCAAACACCCCTGCAAGAAAATAAACAAAACAATGGGACAAGGAGCATCCAAAGGGTACACCTTCAAAGCCTGAAATGAAATTTTTATCCATCTCTCCTCCATGCATCACCTCCCCTGGCCTGGCTGGTTGAATGTTTTCTCCTGTCTGTGATGGGGTCGGAAAGGGAGGGGCGGGGTGGAGAAGCTGCCCATCTGCCCTTTTGGGAGAGCTGTTATTTCCTGACATGCTTGTTTCTTTGGACAAGCAGAAATGGGCACGTCCTCTTGCTGGTTTGTGATGAAGCAAGAGTCGCCTTCTCACCATTAACAACCTCATGGAGTTTGGTGTTGCAGAAACAGTTGCTCAGGCAGGCTAGGTTCGGTTGCTACCAAATATCCTTGAAGTCTCAGAATTACTGAGAACAAAGATTTGCCTCCATGCTCGCTGGGTCCCTGATAAATCGGGCATGTCTGTCCTTGTTTCAGAAGGGAGATGAGTTCTGAGGTGTCAAGAGGAAATGGCCCTGTACCCAGTTTCACGTCCCGAACGGGGTCCCTGGTGCCTGGGATGCCATGTTGCTGAGCAGATGGCAGTGTCATGGGCGTGCTTCTGGTGGAGACAAGATGGAGATGAAACTGCACACCCCCTCATGTTGGCAGCTTTGGAGAGTCTTGGCCAGCTCTTCCAGGGGAGGTGCTGAGGTGAGAGGCTAGTTAGGGCACAGGAGCAACAACCCAGGCCAGAGCTTCCTGTGTTGAGCAGTTAGACACCTTTCAGTGCAGGTTGTTGATAAACTGCTTAGCACCTGGCATATATCTATTATTTCATGTAGGTTTTGATTACTGAGTTATAGAAGTTTTCAAATATTTCCTCTTTCTAGAGTTGCATCAACTCCGTTCTTCCTAGTGGGAAGATGGGGAAATAAATCAACCAAGATATTCTTTGACCGATCACCATGCCTATTCAACGTTCAGATGCCTATGCCGATCAGATCTCTCCAGAATATCCCAGGTAATATGTTTTGAGGGTTATCGTCAGCCTAGCTTGTTTGCTTCCCCCCTCTCTCGCTCTCAACCTTCTGAAGTATAGCATAGGGACCCTCGTAACAGAATATGTCAATGAATGTATTTAATAAGTGGTTGATATGTGCAGCTGCCTACATTTGTGGTCTTTTGCACCTTTTATGTGGCCTATGGCAGAATATGTGGTGAATGTTCTTGTGCCTCCCATGCTATATGTTTGCTCCTTGGAGATGGCTTTTCAACTCTGTTTCAATGCCTCTCCCATCCACGCAGCACGTGGCAGACAGATTCTGAGGTAGTTGACCCTCCATGGTCCTGATCTCCTGTTTGTGTCCTGTATAATACCTTCCTCTTGAGTGTGTATAGGGGGACCTGACTTGCTTCTAACCAACTGAATATGGCAAAAGTGATGGATGTCACTCCTATGATTACATTGCATTATATGAGGCTTTGTCTTACTAGCAAATTCATTCACTGTTTTGATGAAGTAAGTGGCCATTTTGGGGAAGTCCACGTGGGCCTCTCTGAATGGTGGGTGACATCTAGGAGCTGAGGGAAGCCTCCAACCATTAGCCAGCAAAAGCTGGGGCCCTCGGAAATAAATTCTTCCAGTAACCTGAGTGAGCTTGGAGTCAGGTTCTTCCCCATTCAAGCTTCTGGATGAGAACACAGCCTGGCTAAAACCTCAACTGCAGCCTTATGAGACCCTGAACAGAGGACCCAGCTAAGCCACACGCAGACTCTGACCCACAGCAATAGTCAGATAATAAATGTGTATTGTTCACGTTGCTAAGTCTGTGATAATTTGTTATGCAGTAGTTGAAAATGGACACATAACACTCAGAAGTTCCACCTGCATCGTAAGAGAGGTTCAGTGCTGTTCCTCTAAAATCTCCTCTGTGTCATCCAAGACATGTCCTCTGTGTGCTCCTGAAAATGAAAAACTCGATGATTTCCTGGAGAGAAATATCAAATACCTCTGGACTTACGTTTTTAGTTGTTAACATCTGCGTCTGTAGGCTAATGTCTTTCCTGAATTCCAGATCCTAATGCCTACTAATATATCTTCGCTTGGTAGTTCTACGTCAACATAAAAACGTCCCAAACTCGGGCTTCCCTGGTGGCTCAGTGGTTAAGAATCCACCTGCCAATTCAGGGGACACAGGTTCGAGCCCTGGTCCCAGAAGATCCCACATGCCGCGGAGCAACTAAGCTTGTGCGCCACAACTACTGAGCCTGCGTGCTGCAACTACTGAAGCCCGTGTACCCTAGAGCCCGTACTCTGCAACAAGAGAAGCTACCTCAAAGAGAAGGCCATGCACTGCAATGAAGAGTAGTCCCTGCTTGCCACAACCAGAGAAAGCCCATGTGCAGCAACGAAGACCCAATGCAGCCAAAAATAAGTAAAAAAAAATGTCCCAAACTCAACTCCTTATCCTCCATATTTGCTTCTTCTCCACTGCTTTTTGCCTTAAGAAATGGCACACTTCCCCTGTCAGCCTAGATCCTCACGTCTTCCCAGTAGTTCCCTGGGATGGCCCTTGGATCAGAAGCCCTATTTCATGTCTGGAGTGGAGAGACACTGCAAGGCTCTGTAAGCCCTGGGCCTTTGTAAATTGTCCCTTGGGCTTCTGGAGGGCTATTGTCCTTGTCCCCAGGGCCAAAAGGAGTCTTTTACCTGGGAGGTAAGAGGTCCCAAGCTCCAGGCCAGGATAATAAACCAGACAGATTGCAAAGGTACTGGGTCCTGGAGGCTCTCAGGGTTTTTCGCAGGTTTTCTCCAAACAGTCCTATATCCTCTGCCAAGGATATGTGACTCCCTGCCCTGCCTTTCCAGTCTATTAAACCTAGGCTATTAAGGATTCAGAGAAATCATATACAAATTTCCTCCTATATTAAATGACATTAAAGTTAGCATCCAAAGTTACAGAAAAAGATTTATTTAGTAAGGAATGTTCTCACATCCTTACTAAGCCTCAGTGTAGATGTGACTACCCTTGACAAGTCAAAGGTTAAAATGTCCCTCTGTCTCTGCAATATTTGTCAAGATTGAGTCCTAAGAGTTGCATTTTCAAATGCCTCTAATGAAAAGGGGGTATCTGTTCAGATGAAAAGGCAGAGGTGCAGAAACAGAGACTACAGTTGTCCCTGAAGAAGTGATACAAGATGACTAAGAAATGTCATTTGAGAGAAGGGGAAGGACCAGCCCTACATTAAAAAGTTAAAGGAATAGGAGAAAAAACAAACCATGAAGTCAGTGTATAATTATAGCTGATGCATGTATCATGTTTTATAATGCAGTGCTTGGATGATTAAGCAAAGAAACATCAGGATAGGAAACCTAAGATGGAGCCAGAAACAAGGTCATTGCTGAACTTGTATGCTGTGAGTTCTACAATATTTGATGGACACGGATATTTGGTCCTCAGCAGCCACTACAGACTGGCAGTCAGGTGAGTACAGCTGTTTGCTCAGTTGGGGGCCTCAGTTCAGACTAGTGTTCTCTGAGAACATCTTTACTTCTTCCCTAAACAGTTGCAAAGGAGAAACTAAAGCCATTTTAAACTATTTATTTATAAAAATGTCTTACATTTTACATATAATTTATTCTTGAGTATATTATATATTTTGTGGACATTTGAGATTCATTTTTCCATTATATTCTCTAACTGTCTAATGCTGGCATAGAAAGTAGTCATTAATTTCTAAATAATTATTTTTTAAAATGTGTAATAACTTCTCATCTACCCAGTCATCTAATCCTCAAACAGTAATAATTGCACCTTCTTATTTCTTGTGGCTAAAGATTTTTTCTTTTCCTTTACCTTATTACACTGTCTAGAAGAGCACTGAAATATGGAAATATAATGCCATTCATATATGTAGTTTAAAATGTTCTAGTAGCTACGGTAAAAGAAAGTAAAAGGAAACATGAAATTCATTCAATAATATATTATTATTTAACCCCATATACCCAGAATAAAATTTCAACCTCAATCAATACAAAAATTAAAAATTAGGTATTTTACACTCTTTTTTAAAAAAATACTAAGTGTTCAAAATCTGGTACAGCACACCTCAATTCAGATGAGCCCTGTTTCAAGTGCTCAGTAACCACATGTGGCTAGTGGCTATCATTTTGGACAGTACAGGTCTAGAACTTCTAGAACACTATAAACAATGACCATGATTGCAAGTAGCCTTGTCTTATTATTTTGTTAAGTGGGAACATCACTTACTTTTAACTAGCTATTACTGCCATTTGGCTTGGGACAATTTTGATTTTTTATCATATCAAGGAGCAATCTTCCATTCCTAGTTTATAAAATGTTTTTGTTGTGGTGGTTAGTGTTATAAATTAGAAATGCTATTGAAGTCACCTCCTCATCTTTTAAGATTTTTTTTCCCCTTTGACTTAGTGATATGTCGTTTAAAAATTTCCCCTAATATTTATCTGTCTCTGCATTCCTGAAATAATTTTACTTAGTTATGGAACACACCTCCTTTTACTTGGCAGGATTTGGTTTGCTTTTATTTCATTTCACCAGGTCACGTTTCATTTCACAAGGTGAGATTTCCCCTTGAAAATAGTATGACTAATAATACTAGGCAGGCACAGGCACGCTCTGGACTGAGTGAGGGAAGGGCTGCTTTTTCTCCTGAGGGCCAGGAAGTTGAGCGTGTGGGGCAGGATGCAGGTCAGGGTGTGTGGCTGAGTCTGGAGCCTCCTGGACTCAGTCACCTCGGCCCAGTGCAAGTGCCTTAGGGAAAATGGCTGAGTGCATGAGGAAAGTGCTGTGTAAAGGAATGGCAGCATTGGGAGCTGAGACATTGAATGATGTGGAACCACCGTATGCAGGCATAATACAGGGAGGGAGCCGTGTCCTCCTCCTTCTCTGTATCCTGAGAAGTCCTATGGGACCAGCCTGGGTGGTGTATGCCTCAAGCACCCCAATGCTGGTGACAATGGCCCGGGAGTGTGGGCCACCTGGTGCTGGTGTCTGGACCATTGATAAGCTCTGATCCATGGACAAGGATGACCCCTGTTTCTGAGTCACGTGCTTTCAACAAATACCGTGTGTGTGGTCCAAGAATCATAGTAGCAGTACACTTGGCCCTCTGGTGGACTGGTCAGATTTTCTAGCATTTTTTTTCTGTAAAACTGGTCACCAGGACTGACTATTTGCACAGAGTAGGTGTCCTTATGATTCTTGGAATTTTCATGAAAGTAGTGCCCAGAGAGAAGGAAAAGAGATGTTTTTATAATGGTGGGATAAATACTTAGTAATTATTCAAACTTGAATATTAAATGTGCCTGTATTAGTTTGCTAGGGCTGTGACAACAAGTTACACAGTCTCGGTGGATTAAGCAACAGAAATTTATTTTATCATATTTCTGGAGATTTAGAAGTCCCAGGTCAAGGTGATGGCAGAGTTCGTTTCTTCTGAGACCTCTCTCCTTGGCTAGTAGATAGCGACTTCCTCACTGTGTCCTCACATGGTCTTTCCTCTGTGTGTTTGTGTCCAAATTTCCTCATCTTATACTTATCAGGACACCAGTCATAGTGGATCAGGGCCCACACCTGCAACCGTATTGTAACTTAATTACCTCTTTAAAGACCCTATCTCCGAAGAGAGGGGGAAGATGGCGGAAGAGTAAGACACGGAGATCACCTTTCTCCCCACAGACACATCAGAAATACATCTACACGTGGAACAACTCCTACAGAACACCTACTGAATGCTGGCAGAAGACCTCAGACCTCCCAAAAGGCAAGAAACTCCCCACGTACCTGGGTAGGGCAAAAGAAAAAAGAATAAACAGAGACAAAAGAATAGGGACGGGACCTGCACCAGTGGGAGAGAGCTGTGAAGGAGGAAAAGTTTCCACACACTAGGAAGGCCCTTCGCGGGCAGAGATTGTGGGTGGTGGAGGGGGGGGAGCTTCGGAGCCGCGGAGGAGAGCGCAGCAACAGGGGTGCGGAGGGCAAAGCGGAGAGATTCCCGCACAGAGGATCGGTGCCGACCATCACTCACCAGCATGAGAGGCTTGTCTGCTCACCCGCCGGGGCGGGCGGGGGCTGGGAGCTGAGGCTTGGGCTTCGGAGCTTAGATCGCAGGGAGATGACTGGAGTTGGCGGCGTGAACACAGCCTGAAGGGGGCTAGTGCGCCACAGCTAGCTGGGAGGGAGTCCGGCAAAAAGTCTGGAGCTGCCGAAGAGACAAGAGACTTTTTCTTGCCTCTTTGTTTCCTGGTGCGCGAGGAGAGGGGATTAAGAGCGCCGCTTAAAGGACCTCCAGCTGCGAGCTGCAGCTAAAGGTGTGGACCCCAGAGATGGGCATGAGACCTTAAGGCTGCTGCTGCCGCCACCAAGAAGCCTGTGTGCGAGCACAGATCACTATCCACACCTCCCCTCCTGGGACCCTGTGCAGCCCGCCACTGCCAGGGTCCCGGAATCCAGGGACAACTTCCCCGGGAGAATGCATAGCACGCCTCAGGCTGGTGCAACGTCACGCCGGCCTCTGCCGTCGCAGGCTCTCCCCGCATCCATACCCCTCCCTCCGCCATGCCTGAGTGAGCCAGAGCCCCCGAATCAGCTGCTCCTTTAACCCCGTCCTGTCTGAGCGAAGAACAGACGCCCTCCGCCGACCTACACACAGAGGCGGGGCCAAATCCAAAGCTGAACCCTGGGAGCTGTGCGAACAAAGAAGAGAAAGGGAAATTTCTCCCAGCAGACTCAGGAGCAGCGAATTAAATCTCCACAATCAATTTGATGTACCCTGCATCTGTGGAACACCTGAATAGACAAAGAATCATCCCAAATTGAGGAGGTGGACTTTGCGAGCAAGATATATTATGTTTTCCCCTTTTCCTCTTTTTGTGAGTGTGTATGTGTATGCTTCTGTGTGAGATTTTGTCTGTATAGCTTTGCTTTCACCGTTTGTCCTAGGGTTCTGTACATCTGTGGTTTTTTTTTTTGTTTGTTTGATTTAAAAAATATTTTTCTTAATAATTATTTTTTATTTTAATAACTATTTTATTTTATTTTACTTTTTTATTTTATTCTGTTTCTTTCTACCTTTTCTCCCTTTTATTCTGAGCTGTGTGGATGAAAGGCTCTTGGTGCTGCAGCCAGGAGTCAGTGCTGTGCCTCTGACATGGAGGAGCCAACTTCAGGAAACTGGTCCACAAGAGACCTCCCAGCTCCACATAATATCAAACGGTGAAAATCTCCCAGAGATCTCCATCTCAACACCAACACCCAGCTTCACTCAATGACCATCAAGCTACAGTGCTGGACACCCTATGCCAAACAACTAGCAAGACAGGAACACAACCCCACCCATTAGCAGAGAGGCTGCCTAAAATCATAATAAGGCCACAGACACCCCAAAACACACCACCAGACGTGGACCTGCCCACCAGAAAGACAAGATCCAGCCTCATCCACCAGAACACAGTCACTAGTCCCCTCTACCAGGAAGCCTACACAACCCACTGAACCAACTTTAGCCACTGGGGACAGACACCAAAAACAACGGGAACTACGAACCTGCAGCCTGAAAAAAGGAGACCCCAAACACAGTAAGATAAGCAAAATGAGAAGACAGAAAAACACACAGCAGATGAAGGAGCAAGATAAAAAAACCCACCAGACCTAACAAATGAAGAGGAAATAGGCAGTCTACCTGAAAAAGAATTCAGAATAATGATAGTAAAGATGATCCAAAATCTTGGAAATAGAATAGAGAAAATGCAAGAAACATTTAACAAGGACCTAGAAGAACTAAAGAGGAAACGAGCAATGATGAACAACACAATAAATGAAATTAAAAATACTCTAGAAGGGATCAATAGCAGAATAACTGAGGCAGAAAAACGAATAAGTGACCTGGAAGATAAAATAGTGCAAATAACTACTACAGAGCAGAATAAAGAAAAAAGAATGAAAAGAACTCAAGACAGTCTCAGAGACCTCTGGGACAACATTAAATGCACCAAAATTCGAATTATAGGGGTTCCAGAAGAAGAAGAGAAAAAGAAAGGGACTGAGAAAATATTTGAAGAGATTATAGTTGAAAACTTCCCTAATATGGGAAAGGAAATAGTTAATCAAGTCCAGGAAGCACAGAGAGTCCCATACAGGATAAATCCAAGGAGAAACACACCAAGACACATATTAATCAAACTATCAAAAATTAAATGCAAAGAAAACATATTAAAAGGAGCAAGGGAAAAGCAACAAATAACACACAAGGGAATCCCCATAAGGTTAACAGCTGATCTTTCAGCAGAAACTCTACAAGCCAGAAGGGAGTGGCAGGACATATTTAAAGTGATGAAGGAGAAGAACCTACAACCAAGATTACTCTACCCAGCAAGGATCTCATTCAGATTTGATGGAGAAATTAAAACCTCTACAGACAAGGAAAAGCTGAGAGAGTTCAGCACCACCAAACCAGCTTTACAACAACTGCTAAAGGAACTTCTCTACGCAAGAAACACAAGAGAAGGAAAAGACCTCCAATAACAAACCCAAAACAATTAAGAAAATAGGAACATACATATCGATAATTACCTTAAATGTAAATGGATTAAATGCTCCCATCAAAAGACACAGACTGGCTGAATGGATACAAAAACAAGACCCATATATATGCTGTCTACAAGAGACCCATTTCAGACCTAGGGACACATACAGACTGAAAGTGAGGGGATGGAAAAAGATATTCCATGCAAATGGAAATCAGAAGAAAGCTGGAGTAGTAATTCTCATATATCAGACAAAATAGACTTTAAAACAAAGACTATTACAAGAGACAAAGAAGGACACTACATAATGATCAAGGGATCGATCCAAGAAGACGTAACAATTGTAAATATTTATGCACCCAACATAGGAGCACCTCAATATATAAGGCAAATACTAACAGCCATAAAAAGGGGAAATTGCCAGTAACACATTCATAGTAGGGGACTTTAACACCCCACTTTCACCAATGGACAGATCATCCAAAATGAAAATAAATAAGGAAAATAAATAAGGACACATTAAACAAGATGGACTTAATTGATATTTATAGGACATTCCATCCAAAAACAACAGAATACACATTTTCCTCAAGTGCTCATGGAACATTCTCCAGGATAGATCATATCTTGGGTCACAAATCAAGCCTTGGTAAATTTAAGAAAATTGAAATCATATGAGCTATCTTTTCCAACCACAACGCTATGAGACTAGATATCAATTACAGGAAAAGATCTGTAAAAAATACAAACACATGGAGGCTAAACAATACACTTCTTAATAACGAAGTGATCACTGAAGAAATCAAAGAGGAAATCAAAAAATACCTAGAAACAAATGACAATGGAGACATGACGACCCAAAACCTATGGGATGCAGCAAAAGCAGTTCTAAGAGGGAAGTTTATAGCAATACAATCCTACCTTAAGAAACAGGAAACATGTCGAATAAACAACCTAACCTTGCACCTAAAGCAATTAGAGAAAGAACAAAAAAAACCCTGAAGTTAGCAGAAGGAAGGAAATCATAAAGATCAGATCAGAAATAAATGAAAAAGAAATGAAGGAAACAATAGCAAAGATCAATAAAACTAAAAGCTGGTTCTTTGAGAAGATAAACAAAATTGATAAAACATTAGCCAGACTCATCAAGAAAAAAAGGGAGAAGCCTCAAATCAATAGAATTAGAAATGAAAAAGGAGAAGTAACAACTGACACTGCAGAAATACAAAAGATCATTAGAGATTACTACAAGCAACTCTATGCCAATAAAGTGGACAACCTGGAAGAAATGGACAAATTCTTAGAAATGCACAACCTTCCAAGACTGAATCAGGAAGAAATAGAAAATATGAACAGACCAATCACAAGCACTGTGATTAAAAATCTTCCAAAAAACAAAAACCCCATAAGATGTTACGGAAAAGCTGAACGAACTTTTTGGCCAAACCAATATTACATATTTCACCTAGTGGGATGTGGGGCAGCAGAGCATAATAAACATGTTACTATTTCATACCATGACATGAAAATAATAATAATATATATATATGAATTCAGATCAAATTTAATGTTAAATGAGTTTCAGTCAGGTTTTGTCTTCAAACGCTTTATAAAATAAACTACAAAGCGTTTGGAAGTTTAGAACTATAAATAAGGGATTGTGGGTCTGGGTACCATTAAGACTATCTTTCCCCTGAGAACATGAAAGTTTCATCTGAGTACAGCTTGCTTTATATGTATGTGTGTAGTACATATATAGTCTATATGTATATAGTCTGTTGAACTCTTTAAGGTTTGCCTATAATTATTGAACTACTTGGGCTGTTTGTTTAATGAATCAATTTTGGTGTTTATAGATTTTCTAGAAACTCTTTTCCTAGTGACTTTCAAATATACTAGCAGGGCTGACATAGTACTCATTTACCTTTTAAAAAAGTAAACTTCATACTTACGGTTAAATGACATGTTTATTCCTAACCTTTTTCCCCTTAATTGCACCCACTATATATTTTTCTGTTTCTTTAAAGTCAACAGTTGGAATTACTTTTCCATTTCTGTAGATTTCTTTCTAAAAACCATACTTTGTAATATTATCTCTATTACATTCTTATAAAAACTTTTCTCAGATTATTATGTTCTCTTTCTGACATCTTGAGGCAGATGCTTAGTTTCTCTATTTTATTCCTTTTTGAAGCAATAAAATTGAGGCTCACAATTTTTCTCTGAATGCTGCTTCAGTCTCATTCCATAGTTTGATATGTGGCTGAGGAACTGCAGGCTTGATTAACTCCGAGGCCAGTGGCTCCACCCTTTCCTGACCCCGTCTCTACCTCAAAACTGCCATCTTCAAAACTTGCCATATTGATTTCCCTTTTCTTTCCTGTTTGTTCGTCCTTTTACTTTGTAACTCTTTTCATTGGCTTTTTCTTTCTTTTTTTTAAACAAAATCTCATTTTCTCCTACTACAAACCTAAAGAAGCCAAAGCCCTCCCTTGAACCTGCCCTCTCTCCTTTTGCAGTTGAAATGTCAGGAGATGTGAGTACAGTGATTGGTTTAGTTGTTCCTGAAAGGGGGACACTTTAGGGAATGACAGGGTCTAATGAGTGACAGTGGCCACAGTGGTTGAAGTGGAGGCAAGTCCGTGAGATGCAGAAATGAAACAACCAAGGGGCCCGGAGGGAACGGGTATAATGTACCACATGATCGTCGGAAGCAGTGGGTGTTTTCCTTTTGGTTTGGCTTTTAGGAAAGCATGGTTTGTCTTCAATCTGCTATCTTATTTTCCTATTTTCTCTTGTTTATGCCTCCTTTTTGGAAGGGTGGTGGTGATTTTTTTGCCGTTTTCTTGCTTCTTCCATGCGGTCTGTTTTCTGATTTCTTTTTTGGTAGTCTCTGTGGGATATAAAGCCTTTTACATTCTATTAATGGTTACATTAAATAAACAATATTTTATCTTATATGTCACTTATTATCCGTGCCGAGTATCTCTATTAACTCTGTTGTCTAAGAGGAAGAGAGATGCTTATTTTTACCTCTACCCTCCACTCTTCCGTTTCCCCTGCACCCGACCCTCTGTCCCCACTCTGGGCTTGAGTTGATAAATGGGTACTCTGTTAAATTGTTAGATTGATTGTTAAGTTGTTTTTTTTTACATTATGTATATTTTACCGGAAGGATTATCTATGACATTTGCATTCTGGTTTGTAACAATTATATAGAATTACTTTTTAGTGTAAATGCTTTTAGTGCTTCCATTTGAAAGGTAGGAAGGAAAGGGCTGGGGAGACAAGCATTAGATGATACTCTGGGTGAGAGACCTGGCTCCCGCCTGGGGTTAAGCTTGTTGGGTGCCTCACTGAGGACTCCGGAAAGGAGATTTCTTTTTCTTTTCTCTCATCTCCCATCGTTGGCCAAATATTCTCTCTGCAATGATAGTGGACCAGCCTGTAGGACCGGAGACCAAAAGTAACACCAATATCAGACAGCTTTCCTGGATTTTAGCCACGACATATCTTCCCTGAGAGGTGGCGCCCCATGGAAGTTCTCTGGCTTTCTTGCCCCAGGCTTTCTTCCTGCCCATTTTTGTTGTTGTTCTGTAAAAGCCATAATATCCTTCCAAGGTAGCTTTGATCTTAGATATTCAGCCCATGAGTATAGCGTGTCAAGGGTCAAACATTCTCCTAGGAGCATTTGGGTATTTTTCTGGTTTTTCAATATATATGTGTTTTTTTTCTGCTTTCCTTTGGGTTGATATATGTTTTGAGAAATTTCCCAGAAACAATCTGCTGATGTCCTGGGAGGTTGGCAGTGCTCTGTGTGGGGATTTTAGGGGTGTGGACCTCTGGTCACACCACGGAAGCAATGGTGAGCACTCCTGCATCTTCTCCATCCCAGTGGTGCCCCTGCTGGTTGCAGTCCTCGTAGGGTACATAGCAAATGTCTGGATGTACTAGATACTAAAGACATTCAGATGCTCCCCTGGGATGCCACTTGGGCCTCCATCTGAGTGTGATTGTGTTAATGAACGCCCTTCATTCAGGCTTATAGGCTTCTTGGGGGTAAGGCAGCACTTTATTCTCTCCAAAGAAAGGACTTGAGCCACACGACATAAACTTGAGTTCAGATTTGGCTTGCTACATGTTAGAGTTGTTTTCAAGAGTTTAAGGAAACCTATAGGCTTGGACCCACTGGGCTTGATTTACTAGCTTGGGGTCTTTTGTTTTTTACTTTTTTTTAAAGAGAGAGAGAGAGAGAGAGAGAGAGAGAGAGAGAGAGAGAGTGTGTGTGTGTGTGTGTGTGTTTCTTTCTCATGAACTCACGCATGCTATTTAACTTTAGAGTTGGTGGTTATATCTTAGAGCGATGCACCTCTAGGTGTGGTCCATAGATGAACACCATCAACACACCACTGGGGAGCTTGTTTGACACAATATTCTCAAGCGCCATGATTCAGAAACTGAGAGTGGGACCCAGCAACCTGTATCTTAACAAGCCCTCCAGGGGATTCTGGTGCACATTAAAGAATGAGAACCACTGTCTTAGAGATAATCCACTCTACCCTTCTCAGCCTGCACTTGAGGTACTAAGACTCCTCCACAGGGAAAGTGATTTACCCAAGATGACATGTAGGGTCAGTGGCAGCCCAGGGATTAGAACCCAGGTGTTACACATGAAAAGAGCTGACATCACACCTGGAATATAGGAGGTATTCAGTAAATTAACTTTCCTTCCTCTTGCTTCTGCCCCTGTCTGAGAGAAGCAGGACATAATCAGCTAGGGATGCGCTGCTATCTCTCAATGCTCATCTCTCTTTCTCCCCTCAATTCAAATAACCCAGAGAAAGGTCCCAGCACGTGCTGTTAACTCACTGTGCATCCGAGAGCTCGCTGCCTTGCCCCTGTCCCCATTGTGATGATGAAGAAGTGAAGGGTTGGCCTGCCTCGCTCAGATCCTTTCCAGTTCTGACTTTCTAAGGCTTCACGGCAGGCTCTGACACACACGTTTCCCTGGTTGGCTATCAGCGGCCATCTGGCAATTAGCAGTCTCTGAGGCAGCTAATCCTACCCTGAGCTGGATTAAAGCTGAAGTTTAAAACATGGAGATAGGTGGGTGATTTATGTTTGAGTCTTTGGGTCCTGCTGTCCCTGGCAGCCTGGTGATGGAGGACAGAGAAGCTGATTTCCTCCCTTATCTATCTCAGGATCAGCTTCCAGAGGGACACCCTGAGCTGGGAGCTGAGCTGGGCTGCAGGAGGTGCTGGGTGAGCTCCAGGAGCCCAGCCCCAGCCAACAGGGCACGGCCATGCTAGCCAGAGGAGACTGGAGAGAGTCAAGTTCTGTGTCCAGCGCTGCATCACTAAAGCAGGTGCGATGGGGGACCCAGGGGGTTAAAGTCCAGATCGTTTTGAACCACAGCTCCTGGGTGCCATCCGGGGCCCCGTGGTGGCAGCTGACAAGCCCTCTGGCTCCTCTGGAGGGCCCTCTCATTAGGCACCGTGGTCAGAAAGCAAACCCGTGTGTGCGTTCACAGCCTGAGGAGATAATTAACTTACCTCTACAGAGGGAGTTGATTACATTCCTAGCATGACCAGAATGAGAAGTCTGAGCTTGGAAACGCTGGTGGTGGTGGGACGTATTTGTAATGGTTGGCTGAGGAGCCGTTTGCTCAGAAATTGGCCAAGTAATCAGACAAGTGCCTCTTTTCCTAATTGTTGATAAAAATCAGCTATTATGGCAGAGCCAGGGACTCACTCCTGAGACAGCCCATTACTTAAGGTGAGCATGCCTCCGAATAAGTTAGGACCATCTCAAAACATTTCACATAACTTGAGTTTAAAAGCAAGTTGTGCCTGTTGTGAATTCTGTATAGAGCTGGGCACAGGGGAGCGGGATTTACTGCCTGCATTTCATGGCTGGCTTGCTACTACTGTCAGGAACCGCCTTTCACAAATATTTACTCAGGGTAGATATCTTATTGAGCACCTACTATGTGCAGCTCTGTGCTAGGTGCTGAGGGGCTGGAGCAGACAGGTTCTCTATCCTGGAGGAGTTTACTGCTTATCCTATGAGAAAAGTTTTATCAAATGTGCTTGAACCCTGACTTGTGCGGTTTATTCTTTAAGGGTCATTGTTGTTCCTTTGATGGAGTGGACTGGAAAGTAATAAGCTTCTTAAGAGCTCACCTGTACCAAGCACTGTACTAAGCATCAGCCCACTTAATTCTCACACCATTTTGTAAAGAAACTGCTATTATCATTCCTGTTTTATATACAGTAAAGCTGTGGCACGGGGAGCTTAAGTACCTCCACCACGATGGTGAGAGGCAGACCCAGGAGGTGCACCCAGGTTTGTGGACTGCAGAGCCCATGCTCTTAATGCTGAGGCTGCAGAGAGATTGGTTTGCAAAGGCTGCACCTCCATCCTCAATTTCGCCTCTGCCACACCTACCCTGTGTAAGCACCCCCTACACACACTGGCTTCTTGCAGTTACTGGAGCCCACGGAGTGGCTTCCTGCCTTCGAGGTTTTATCCCTGCTTCATGTGCTCTTGTCATCTCTGCATAGCTTTCTGCTTCTCCTTATTCAGGTCTCTGATTAAATATCCATTCCTTACAGAGGTCTCCTTTGGCCCTCTGGTCTCAAATCACCCTCCCCGCCTTCCTTCTTGAATCTTTTCATCTATTTTGTTTTCATAGCATTTACTATTATCTGAAATTAAGTTATTTGTATATTTGTTTACTTGTTTATGGTCTGATGCTCTTACCAGATGATAAGGAATTCTTGGATCTTGTAGTTCTTGAAGCACTTTCCTATTGAGTTTTCCAATAGTTTGGTGAGATAGGCAGTTTAGGTGCTTTCATTCCCAGTTATTCCCCAAGGTTGCTGAAGTTCAGATATTGGAATTGGTTTATTCAAGGTCATACCACATCTGTGGCAGAAGTAGAATTATACCACAGATGGGCCTTCTGATGACTGGTTCAGTGCTCTTCTCCCTGCACCAAGAAGGATCCATTCCAAGTGACAAGCAATAACCAATCTCATTATTTTAGGGCCTGGAAAGCATAAAGTCACTGAATTAACCAATGACACTGAATTAAAGTTTCTCATGTGTTCTTTCACACGCCCCCCTCCTCCAACATGTCATGTCAAGTGGAACAAAATAAGATAGCCCCAGGTGATAAGAAATTTGATCTGGAGGTTTGAGAGAGAGCAACTGATGAAAAAAAAATTATAGCCTATTTTATTAATTAGTTTGTATGCCTATCTTAGTCCACAAAGTTTCCATTTGGCTCCAAAAATACCTAATAAAATAGATGCATAAATAAGAAATTAGAGCAAAAGGAGAAAGCAAAACTAGTTGGAAACATTAAATGATCAAAAAAGGAGACCCTAAAATGCAGAGTTAAAAGACTTATCACCATGAACTACACACTGTTTAAGTTCTGAGTTTTCTAGCAGGTATTGTCAGAAGGAAAAACTTGGTTGGTTACATAATTCAGAATGTTTTTGCATAAAATAAAACAAAATTACTTAGGAGAAAAACAGCCATTCCATTTTCTAAACTGGAGGTTAATTTCTCTTGAAAGAAAAGCATCTAGTACAGTATTTCTCAACTTTTTTAAACCTGTGACCTTTTTGATAGTGATTAAAAAACCTCTCCCTTGGGCTTCCCTGGTGGTGCAGTGGTTGGGAGTCCGCCTGCCGATGCAGGGGACACGGGTTCGTGCCCCGGTCCGGGAAGATCCCACATGCCGCGGAGAGGCTGGACCCGTGAGCCATGGCCGCTGAGCCTGCGCGTCCGGAGCCTGTGCTCCGCAACAGGAGAGGCCACAGCAGTGAGAGGCCTGCGTACTGTAAAAAAAAAAAAACTAAAACAAAAACAATAAAAACCAAAAAACCTCTCCCTTCTGCTGAGAATTACTGATGCACAGAAAATGGATGCTATGTTCTCCATAGTGCCATCAACTAGGACAATTTTGTTGATCTTAACTTTCTATAGATTGTAGTAGAAATAGATACTGCTTTCTTTTCCAAGTCTAAAATTAAGCCATCTGATACCCCAGAGATCTGAGTCACCCCATCTATAGACCACGGCATCACTTCTCATTTGGAACCATCACAATAATAATTGATTTAGGCAAGAGTCATCAACAGATGCTGAAACTGTTGGGTGAAAATTTGATAAGGAACAGGATATTCACTTAATCTCAAAGTATCTCCGCTTATGAATTACAAAGGGAAAAATAGTAATTTTACAAGGGACCCCACTTTAGTGAAGTGATCAGAGTTATCACCATTTATGGGACAAATGAACCTCCTGATACCAAGACATATCACCTCTGCAGCATTTCTGTCAAAACTGTGTAATCTGAATATAATCATGAGGAAATACCAGACAAAACCAAGTCACTTTACAAAATAACTGGCTTGTTCTCTTCAACAAGTGAAGGTCAGAAAAAACAAAGAGACAGAGGTACTGTTCCAGATTAAGGGAGACCGAAGAGACGGGACAGCTGAATGCAATGTGTGATCCTGGACTGCATCTTGGACTAAAATTTTCTTTCAATTTCTCTTCCTTTTTTAGTTATCTCATTTTTAAAAACTGTAAGGTTGTTGTTGGAACAATTGGCCAAATCTGAATAAGATCTACAGATTAGATCATACTAAATCTTATTTTCCTGATTTTGATTATGTTCTCCTAGTTATGTAAAAGAGTACCCCCAAATAATACAGACTGAAGTTTCAGGGATGAATGGGTATCATAAATCAGCAATTTACTCTCAATTGGTCAAATACATGTGTATATTTAATTATATGTGTAATTTGAATGTATGTAATTTATATATTATAATAATTCATATATATATGAGAAAGTGATAAAAATTTAACAGTTGTAGGAAATCTGGAAGAAAGGTATCTGGAGTTATTTTTATTATTCTTACAAGTTTTCTGTATATCTGAAATGATTTAAAAATGAATACTGACAACCTCCCAAAGACTGACGGATCCGATTAGCTGGTTTTAAGGGCTCCTTGGCTCACAGGCTGCAAGTCCACCTGTAGGTGGGAGGAGCACCTGTTGACTCGAGAGTAAACTTCAATCACATGTTGGGCTGCATTTTCACAGACAATATTTGCCGTTTCCAGGACACTTTCTTTTTTAAAAAATTAATTAATTTATTTATTTTTGGCTGCGTTGGGTCTTCGTTGCTGCGTGCAGTCTTTCTCTAGTTGCGGCGAGCGGGGGCTGCTTTTCATTGTGGTGCGTAAGCTTCCCATTGCCATGGCTTCTCTTTTTTTGGAGCACAGGCTCTAGGCGCGCGGGCTTCAGTAGTGGTGGCACACGGGCTCAGTAGTTGTGGCTCACATACTCTAGAGTGCAGGCTCAGTAGTTGTGGCGCTCTGGCTTAGCTGCTCTGCGCGTGTGGGATCTTCCTGGACCAGGGCTAGAACCTATATCACCTGTATTGGCAGGCAGATTCTTAGCCACTGCACCACCAGGAAAGTCCTCCAGTACACTTTTTTTCTTTTTTGCTCTACGTGGGCCTCTCACTGTTGTGGCCTCTCCTGTTGCGGAGCACAGGCTCCGGACACACAGGCTCAGTGGCCATGGCTCACGGGCCCAGCCGCTCCGCGACATGTGGGATCCTCCCAGACCGGGGCACGAACCCGTGTCCCCTGCATTAGCAGGTGGACTCTCAACCACTGCGCCACCAGGGAAGCCCAGGACACTTTCTTTTTAATTGACTTATTTTGTAGACTCATTCTGTGTCACTAGTAAGGTCCTGTCTCCAGATTTTATTGTGAGAGTATTCCTTGTTAGCATAGAGAAACGAATGGCATTTGAAGAAGGATTTAAGGATTCACCTTAAAAGATCCTACTTAATTATTAGCATCTTCCACTGCCTCCATATCACTGTTATTTATGTCTCACTGGGAGGGTTTCCACAAGCATCCTTCTGTTGCCTCTCATCACCTCTTTTTGATATATTTTCTTTTCCTCTGCTTTTTCCTTCCAGTTTTTGTATTTTATGCTGACAGTTTTATGAGGAATGGTTTTAATAGGTACATGTTGTAAAATGGAAATATTTTACTGGGATATTACATAAAATACACAGGAGAAACTAGGGTATAAATTATATTTTTTATCATAAGATTTTACTGCAAATAAGTTCGCATATACAATCTTTTATTTATGATAAGAGCAGATTCTTTTTACTTATAGCTGCTTTTGAATTTAGTGCTTCAGTAAGGAAGCTTCTGTGTAGTTACATAAAAGAAGGTTCTATTTTGATGAGAAATGAATCTCTTATTTGGGGAATGTTATTTTTCCTGTTGACTTATAGAGGGAGGGAAAAGTGGAGGTGGTGATTACTTTGGGATGGGGTTAAATGTCAGTCTCTGATGGGAAGAAAAGACTATGCTGTTCCCTTAAACTTATTGCAAAGGGGTGTGTGTTGTTAGCCTTCAATGTGGCCTCAATGCCAGGGTAGCCCCACCTGCCCTCAGCCTACCTCCACCCAACCTACCCTCATTATTAGTCATTTGTAGGCAAAGGGCAAGAGCAGTGAGGTCTATTCTTTCTGTTTCTGGGCCCTGCATTTTATCGGGAATACAAGACTAAGGAAACTGTGCAGCCTGCCTCTGTTTCTTGCTGACTTGCAATTTCTATCTTATTGAAATAGAAAATTAACTGAAATGTAGTCTTGCCCCCTGGGAGGAGGTGTTCCTATTTTGGCAAGCCATGAAAGATGTCCTATTGGAAACTGAAACTCAACAAACAAGACCCTTGCATTTAATGGCCTACGCACACACGTTTATCAAGTCCTCTTTACAGGCTTATATTTTCTCAAAGCATCCCCACCTTTGGATTTCCCATTTCAATTAATGGCACCATCATTTTTCCTATTCCTTGGGTGAAATTAAACAACGGCACATTTTGAAATGCGAAAATTCAGGGAAGGATTTTTGAGAGAACCAACAGGTAGATGTATTTGAGTTTTAATTGCCTCTTTTTCTTTCTTCTTTGTCAAATCACATTTAGTTTCTTCCACTCTCATTTTCCTTCTCTTTCTCCTTTCTCTTGCCTCTCTCCCCTACTCTTTCAATACATTCTTTGCATATAGTGGAGAGCTGACTTAAAGACCCATCTCTGGAATTCACTTCTATGAAATGGTGCTGGCAAGTTCTGGTTTTGTTTACTTTTCAGACAGAATTAAGGTTTTGTGCAAGTCTTCCTTATGTATGGCAGCTCAGCACAAAAGGCAACTGGCATTTCTTCTCCTTTGTACATATCCATTTTTCTGGCCTGCTGATATGCATACAGTTTTCACCAGGAATGTTCAGTAGCTAACCAGTTAAGACCTCTGGTTTCTGCATTCAGTTGATACCTTTATGTTTTGGGGAGCTCTGATGGTAGAATAGCACTGAGCTAGGCTTTCATGAACAAAATTCTTGATAAGCAATTTAAGAGTACTATGAAAGGGGAAAGTCAATTTTAAGATTTCCAGAATTCTATTTCTCTAATAAATTGATCTTTGCCATTGTCAGTTTCACAAGTCTTTGTCAAAGATGCACACATAGTTTTGCTTGAGTTGTAAACAGTGTGTAGATCCATTTTATATATTCTGCCTTTATTCTAACTGTTGTAAACACTTATCCAGCTTGCCATGTAATTTTATTTTTATAACAATTATTGAGCACCTTTGATGTGTCAACTACTGTATATTTTTTCCACATCTTTATTGGAGTATAAATGCATTACAATGTTGTGTTAGTTTCTGCTTTATTGGAGTATAAATGCATTACAATGTTGTGTTAGTTTCTGCTGTATAAAGTGAATCAGCTATATATATACGTACATCCCCATAAATCCTCCCTATTGAGCCTCCCTCCCACAATCCCTATCCCACCCCTCTAGGTCGTCACAAAGCATCGAGTTGATCTCCTTGTGCAATGCTGCTGCTTCCCACTAGCCATCCATTTTACATTTCATAGTGTATATATGTCAATGCTACTCTCTCACTTCATCCCAGCTTCCCCTTCCCCTGCCATGTCCTCACATCCGTTCTCTAGGTCTGTGTCTTTATTCTTGCCCTGCTACTAGGTTCACCAGCACTGCTTTTTAAAATTCCATATATATGCATTAGCATACGGTATTTGTTTTTATCTTTCTGACTTACTTCACTCTGACAGATTCTAGGTCCATCCACCTCACTACAAATAACTCAATTTTGTTCCTTTTTATGGATGAGTAATATTCCATTGTATATATGTGCCACATCTTCTTTATCCATTCATCTGTTGTTGGACATTTAGGTTGCTTTCATGTACTGGCTATTGTAAATAGTGCTGCAATGAACATTGTGGTACATATATATATTTTTGAATTATGGCTTTCTCTGGGTATATGCCCAGTAGTGGGATTGCTGGGTCATATGATAGTTCTATTTTTAGTTTTATAAGGAACCTCCATACTATTCTCCATAGTGGCTGTATCAATTTACATTCCCACCAACAGTGCAAGAGGGTTCCCTTTTCTCCACACCCTCTCCAGCATTTATTGTTTCTAATTTTTTGGTGATGGCCATTCTGACCGGTGTGAGGTGATACCTCATTGTGGTTTTGATTTGCATTTCTCTAATAATTAGTGATGTTGAGCATCTTTTCATGTATTTGTTGCCCATTTGTATGTCTTCTCTGGAGAAACGCCTATTTAGGTCTCCTGCCCATTTTTGTATTGGGTTGTTTGTTTTTGTGATATTGAGTTGCATGAGCTGCTTGTATATTTTGGAGATTAATCCTTTGTCAGTTGCTTTGTTTGCAAATATTTTCTCCCATTCTGAGGGCTGTCTTTTTGTCTTGTTTGTGGTTTCCTTTACTGTGCAAAAGCTTTTAAGTTTCATTAGGTCCCATTTGTTTATTTTTGTTCTTATTTCCATTTCTCTAGGAGGTGGATCAAGAAGGATCTTGCTGTGATTTATGTCATAGAGTGTTCTGCCTATGTCTTCCTCTAAGAGTTTTATAGTGTCTGGCTTTACATTTAGGTCTTTAATCCATTTTGAGTTTACTTTTGTGTATGGTGTTAGAGTGTGTTCTAATTTCATTCTTTTACTAGTATTTGTCCATTTTTCCCAGCACCACTTATTGAAGAGGTTGTCTTTTCTCCATTGTATATTCTTGCCTCCTTTGTCAAAGATAAGGTGACTTATGTGTGTGGGTTTATCTCTGGGCTTTCTATCCTGTTGCATTGATCTATCTTTCTGTTTTTGTGCCAGTACCATACTGTCTTGATTACTGTAGCTTTGTAGTATAGTCTGAAGTCAGGGAGCCTGACTCCTCCAGCTCTGTTTTTCTTTCTTAAGATTGCTTTGGCCATTCAGGGTCTTTTGTGTTTCTATACAAAATGTGAAACTTATTGTTCTATTTCTGTGAAAAATGCCATTGATAATTTGACATAGATTGCATTGAACCTGTAGATTACTTTGGGTAGTATAGTCATTTTCACAATATTGATTCTTCCAATCCAGGATCAGGGTATAACTCTCCATCTGTTTATGTTATCTTTGATTTCTTTCATCAGTGTTTCATAGTTTTCTGAGTACAGGTCTTTTGCCTCCTTAGGTAGGTTTATTCCTAGGTATTTTATTCTTTTTGTTGTGATGGTAAATGGGATTGTTTCCTTAATTTCTCTTTCTGATCTTTCATTGTTAGTGTACAGGAATGTAAGAGATTTCTATTCTTTAATTTTGTATCCTGCAACCTTACCAAATTCATTGATTAGTTCTAGTAGTTTTCTGGTGGAATCTTTAGGATTTTCTATGTATAGTATCATGTCATCGGCAAACAGTGACAGTTTTACTACTTATTTTCCATTTTGTATTCCTTTTATTTCTTTTTCTTCTCTGACTGCTGTGGCTAGGACTTCCAATACTATGTTGAATAATAGTGGCGAGAGTGGACATCCTTGTCTTGTTCCTGATCTTAGAGGAAATGCTTTCCGTTTTTTGCCATTGAGAATGATGTTTGCTGTGGGTTTGTCTTTTTATTATGTTGAGGTAGGTTCCCTGTATGCCCACTTTCTGGAGAGTTTTTATCATAAATGGGTGTTGAATTTTCTCAAAAGCTTTTTCTGCATCTATTGAGATGATATATGCTTTTTATTCTTTAATTTGTTAATATGGTATATCACATTGATTGTTTACATATATTGAAGAACCCTTGTCTCCCTGGGATAAATCCCATTTGATCATGGTGTATGATCTTTTTAATGTGTTGTTGGTTCTGTTTGCTAGTATTTTGTTGAGGATTTTTGTGTCTATGTTCATCAGTGATATTGGTCTATAATTTTCTTTTTTTGTGATATCTTTGTCTTGTTTTAGCATCAGGGTGATGGTGGCCTCATAGAACGAATTTGGGAATGTTCCTCCCTTTACAATTTTTTGGAAGAGTTTCAAAAGGATAGGTGTTAACTCTTCTCTAAGTGTTTGATAGAATTCACCAGTGAAGGAATCTGGTCCTGGACTTTTGTTTGTTGGAAGACTTTTAATTACAGTTTCAACTTCGTTACCTGTGATTGGTCTGTTTATATTTTCTAATTCTTCCTGGTTCAATCTGGGAAAGTTGTACCTTTCCCCAAGAACTTGTCCATTTCTTCCAGGTTGTCCATTTTATTGGCATATAGTTGCTTGTAGTAGTCTCTTATGATCTTTTGTATTTCTGTGGTGTCAGCTGTAATCTCTCCTTTTTCATTTCTAATTTTATTGATTTGAGTTCTCTCCCTTTTTTTCTTGATGTGTCTGGCTAAAGGTTTATCAATTTTGTTTATCTTCTCAAAGAACCAACTTTTAGTTTTATTGATCCTTGCTATTGTTTTCTTCATTTCTATTTCATTTATTTCTGCTCTGATCTTTATGATTTCTTTCCTTCTACTAACTTTTAGTTTCCTTCTCCTAAGTTGTAGTGGGTTTTCTTTTTCTTCTTTTTCTAGTTGCTTTACATGTAAGGTTAGGTTGTTTATTTGAGATTTTTCTTGTTTCTTGAGGTGAACTTGAATTGCTATGAACTTCCCTCTTAGAACTGCTTTTTCTGTGTCCCATAGGTTTTGGATCATTGTGTTTTCATTGTCATTTGTTTCCAGGTATTTTTAAATTTCTTCTTTGATTTCTTCAGTGATGTCTTGGTTATTTAGCAGCACACTGTTTAGCCTCCATGTGTTTGTGTTTTTTACAGTTTTTTTTTCTTGTAATTGATTTCTAATATCATAGCATTGTGGTTAGAAAAGATGCTTGATACAATTTCAATTTTCTTAAATTTTCCAAGGCTTGATTTGTGACCCAAGATGTGATCTATTCTGGAGAATGTTCCATGTGCACTTGAAAAGAAAGTGTGTTCTCCCGCTTTTGGGTGGAATGTCCTAAAAATATCAATTAAGTCTATATGGTCTATTGTGTCATTTAAAGCTTATGTTTCGTTATTTACTTTGTGTCTGGATGATCTGTCTATTGTAAGTGGGGTGTTAAAGTCCCCCACTATTATTGTGTTACTGTCGATTTCTCCTTTTATGGCTGTTAGCATTAGCCTTTTGTATTGAGGTGCTCCTATGTTGGGTGCATAAATATTTATAATTGTTATGTTTTCTTCTTGGATTGATCCCTTGATCATTATGTAGTGTCCTTCTTTATCTCTTGTAACAGTCTTTATTTTAAAGTCTATTTTATCTGATATGAGTATTGCTACTCCAGCTTTCTTTTGATTTCCATTTGCATGGAATATATTTTTCCATCCCCTCACTTTCAACCTGTATGTGTCCCTAGGTCTGAGGTGGGTTTCTTGTGGACAGCATATATATGGGTCTTGTTTTTGTATCCATTCAGCCAGTCTGTATCTTTTGTTTGGAGCATTTAATCCATTTACACTCAAGGTGATTATCGATATGTATGTTCCTATTACCATTTTCTTAATTGATTTGGGTTTGTTTTTGTAGGTCTTTTTCTTCTCTTGTTTCCTGCTTCGAGAAGTTCCTTTAGCATTTGTTTTAAAGCCCATTTGGTGGTGCTGAATTCTTGTAGCTTTGGCTTGTCTGTAAAAGCTTTTGATTTCTCTGCCAAATCCAAATGAGATCTTCACTGGGTAGAGTAATCTTGGTTGTAGGTTTTTCCCTTTCATCACTTTAAATTGTCCTGCCACTCCCTTCTGGCTTGCAGAGTTTCTGCTGAAAGATCCACCATTAACCTTATGGGGATTCCCTTGTATGTTATTGGTTGCTTTTCCCTTGCTGCTTTTAATATTTTTTCTTTGTATTTAATTTTTGATATCTTGAGTAATATGTGTCTTGGTGTCTTTCTCTTTGGGTTTATCCTGTATGGGACTCTATGCACTTCCTGGACTTGATTAACTATTTCCTTTCCCATATTAGGGAAGTTTTCAACTATAATCTCTTCAAATATTTTCTCAGCCCCTTTCTTTTCCTCTTCTTCTGGGACCATTATATTTCGAATATTGGTGTGTTTAGTGTTGTCTCAGGGGTCTCTGAGACTGTCCTCAACTCTTTTTTCTTTATTCTGCTCCCCAACAGTTATTTCCACCATTTTATCTTCCAGCTCACTTATCCGTTTTTCTGCCTCAGTTATTCTGCTATTGATTCCTTCTAGCGTATTTTTAATTTCAGTTATTGTGTTGTTCATCACTGTTTGTTTGCTCTTTAGTCCTTCTAGGTCCTTGTTAAATGTTTCTTATATTTTCTCCATTCTGTTTCCGAGATTTTGGATCATCTTTACTATCATTACTCTGAATTCTTTTTCAGGTAGGTTGCCTATTTTGTCTTCATTTATTTGGTCTTATAAGTTTTTACCTTGTTCCTTCATCTGTAACATAGTTTTTTGTCTTTTCTTTTCTTTTTTTTTTTTTTTTTTTTTTGATGGGTGGGGCTGTATTCCTGTCTTACTGGTTGTTTGGCCTGAGGTGTCCAGCACTGGAGTTTGCAGGCTGTTGGGTAGAGCCAGGTCTTGGTTCCAAGGTGATGACCTCTGGTAAGCCTCACTCCAATTAATATTCCCTGGGGTCTGAGGTTCTCTGTTAGTCCTGAAGTTTGGACTCTGCGCTCCTAACACAGGACCTCGGGCCCGACCTCCAGCCTTGGAACCAAGATCGTGCAAGCTGAGGTCTCCACAGCACAGGGCCAGCTTCAGGCACCATTGGATCCTGGGCTCCAGTGATGTCATCAGAACTCAGCTTGTTCTTTCTTCCATGTCAAGGCCTTACCTTCGTTCGCCTGTCTTCATTAAGAAGCCCCAATGTCTGCCTTTGGGAACCTTCAGGCTCCTCCATGATGACAAGATGCTCAGCTACTATATTAAAAAAGAGAATGAGACTGTATGGTGGGTAGATGGCCAGAATCAGTTAAACCAGAGTTCAAGTCTTGGCTATGTCATTTGCTCACTTTGTGCCTTGGGCAAGTTACTCAACTTCTTTGCGCCTCAGTTTCCACATATTTTAAACTGAGACTAATTAACAGCATACTTTATCAGAGTTGTAAAATTTTAATGAGATATGGAGATAAAATGCAAAATGCATGGCACAGTTCTTGGCATAGGGTAAGCATTAAGTAAATGATAGTGAATAAGATGCTGATATGATTGGCTATGGTGATGTGCCCATGACCTCAAGGAGTTTAATAGAGAGAGACATATACAAAAATACATGGGAATAACAGATACCATGATAAACATCCGTATAACCGTGATAGACCATTCATTGGAGGTCCCAAGGAAAGCATGGTTGATTTCACCTGGGAATGAAGGTGTAGAAAATTAAGAAATTATTTACAAAGAGGCAGTAAGTAAGCTCAGTTTTGAAGGCAAACTGGCATCTGTTGCACAGATACAGCCCCGCTAATTCTAAAGATGCATGAGTAAAGCCCAGCTAACCTTCTCAGCTGGGTTGTGAAGGATGTGAAGGATTTTACCAAGTGGAAATGAAGGAAGGATATTCCAGGCAGAGGCTACAACATAAGCAAGGACATTGGGTTATAGATGTTTATTCAGGAAACGAATGTGTTTATATTGTATTTAATACACTGGGAACACAGGCCTGCAGGTGGGGCAGGTGCAAGGAATGAAGTTGGACAGGCAGGTGGAACAAAGCTCACAGAAGCCCTGGGGGCCTGTCTCAGAACTTGGAACTCCACCAGGCTGGCGATGGGAGTGCCATACTCATTAGACCCATCTGGTGGCAGAGTGGAGCCTGGATTGGAGGACAACGCTGGCGGCAAGAAACAAGTCTATTGCAATGGTCCAGACCAGGGGGATAGGCTGAGCTAACGCTGTAATATTCCACCATATAACACAAACATCCTCTTGTTTGTGGGCACTTAATTTTAAACTGTTGCTTTTCTGAATATTGCTATGGTTCGCATCTTTATCTATATAAATACATTTCTTTCTCTCATATGTTCTTTAAGATAAAGGACATAAACATCTTTATGACTCTGGACAATTATAGGTAAATTTGTTTCAAATAGGTGTTCTAAATTATATTTTCACCAGGGTCCATTTGCGTATGGCCTTCACAGCACATTGATAACACTGAGTGCTGCCGTTCTTTGTTGTTTTAGAAGGCATAAAGCTGTTGTTTCAATTTGCTTTTCCTTGATATCTACAGAAATTAAATGTTTTCCCCATTTGTCTTCTAATTATGTGTCCTCGCTTGTGAATTGCAGGTCCTGTCCTTTGCCCATTTGATAAGCAATTGTGTTAAATCCTTTCTTGGCTGGCCTCTCTTCTGGCAACTCTCCACATACACATTTCCCCGCAGGCTCTCTTTCTAATTTTTTTTCTCTTTGATCTATTGAAACCAAATCCTTTTTCTAACTACATATTACAATAGACATAACAATTCTAATTGCTCTATTGATTCATGGCCACTACAGTGGTAGGCACATTAGGAAGAACAAGATTTTGCTGTGAGAGACCAGGGTTTGTAAGCCTGGCTTCATGCTTTCTAGCTGTGTAGTTTGGTGCAAGAATCTTAATCTCTCTGAACTGGTTTGCTTACCTGTGAAATGGGAGCGGTAGTATATGTTGGGATGGATTAGAAACTATGATATATTTGGCTATTGGTAGCAGAGACATAAATGCAGGGGCTTGAAAAAGTAGTAGTCTATTCTTTTATGTTAAATTATCTTGGAGGTGAGGAGCCCAGGGCTGATATATTCCTATTGAAATAGGAAAGCCTATTCCATGAGGCTTTCCCCTGCCTTTAGTGTAGTCATGGGGTTAGGTTGTGGGATTAGGTTGTGGGATTGGACAGCCTTATTCCTTAAAGACTAGGGAAGCAATTGGATAGTGTTGGATAGTGGCAAATCTGAATCTATTCACTTACTCATTGAACAAATATTTGTTAAGTACCTGCTGTATGCAGAGCTCAAAGATTTTTTTTCTGGTGGAAAATATACATGCTAAGTCAAGTAAGAGGACCTTGGTTATTTCACTGATGTCTAAATCATGGAGAATGATTATCTCTTTCTTTAGGAAAATCCAGACCTAGAATCTCTGGGTTCCAAGGTGACGCTGTGGCCTCCTACATACTTGTCCCCAGTATCCTTACAATAATCTCCCATCCCAGAAAAAGCATTCCTGTAGATTCACCAAATACAGGCTCAAAAATAGGCTCTCAGGGTTATTCAAAAGACCAGGCCATATCCTCAACAATTGATGAAGTTGGTAATGGATGTTTGCTATCTGGACCTATGCATTCTGGTCTATTGGTTAGAAGAATCAGCCTCATGATTTTATAGTCACACTATTTATACAGGTGCTTCTGGGCATGGGCATCATAAGACTATGTCACAGACAGAGGGGTCTCACAGATCCCCTGCCGCTCAGAGAATCCTCTGGTTCCTGTGATATGTTTTATTATTATTATTATTACCAGTAGAATCATCATAATTCTACTTCTGTCAAAATGTATTCATTACAAATGAAATTTCTGTTCAGATCTCATAGTTCATGCCTGAAAGCAGAGATATTAGAATTAATGAGCATTTTTGCTGATGAGAAGAAAAGTCACTGAAGGGTGATTGGACTTTAGCCTTTTAATGGGTCTGATATTCTTCTTTCATTAGGGTTGACAGGGGCGTATCTGGCTCCCTTATGCTGTGTGCCATGGTTTAAAAATATACCTTATGTGACATGAAGCTAGCTTTTCTTTCACAATAAAATAGCCCAGTATCACGAGTACATGTAAACAGAGCTCCGTTGAATCTGGGCAGAGGGAGGGTGACAGTCTTACCCTGATTAGCAGGTGGTTGATGGGCTTTGACTGGTTTATTAAAATGTTAGTGTACTTTGATTCCAGTATTTTTCATAGAGTGGGCAACAAGGATTTACAAAGAGCAAGTCTACTCAGAGAACCTGGTAGCAGCTCTGAAAGAACTGAAGATTAGCCCTGCAGACAACCAGGGCAATGTTGAGAAGCACAACCTCTAATACATTTTACCTGTGGTTCAAATGGATGTGGATGTGCACTGGGTCATACTGTAACAGAGGGGTCCAGTGTTGACTCAAGGGAAACATAATTTAAAGCCTTCAGGGCCTTGGAAGCTTGGGCTTTCTTATTAATGTGGTTGGGGGGAGTTTTCAACTGAGGACAAGCATTCAATTTTTTATATCCAAGGCCATGACATTACAGAAACCAGGGAGAAGAACTGAGGTATCAATTTGAATAGGTTTTGTCTGTCACCATTTTGTGGACATACTATTCAGCTGGATGGGATGCAGGGCTGATGAAGGCCTAGTTTGAGGAATGGTACCTCTAGCATATTTCTATTAGATGGATGCAGACTTCCATATGAAACCTAATTGTCCTCTCTGAACTGCTTTTACTCACATTCCACCAGATGGGTGTTTTTTGTTTTTTTTCCCCACACCAACCAATTCTTCAACTCTGTGGACATCAACTGGGTAGCCTACAATTCAATTTAATCTGACACTAACTACCCAGATTAAGAGCTCAGTCCTAGAAGACTGCCTCCATGCCAGTTGTAAGCTCAGGTTGACACCTGTACTCCTGACCAACTGGCTGTAAATCTGGGGTTCCCACAACTCCCTCTTCAGGTTTGATAATTTGCCAGAAGAGTTCACAAACCTTAGGAAAATACTTTATTATGTTTCCAGGTTGATTTGAAAGGACATTATAAAAGATACAAATGAACGGCCGAATGAAGAGGTACATAGGGTGACATCCAGAAAGGTCCCAAGTGCAGGAGCTTCTGTCCTGTGGAATTGGGGTGCAGCACTTTCCCAGCACATGGATGCGTTCATCAACCCAGAAGCCCTTTAATAAACCCTGTTGTTCAGGGGTTTTCAGGGGGGTTGCTTTATGCAGGCATGATTGGTTAGATCATTGATCGTTGGTGATTAGACTCAATCTCAGCCCTTCTCCTCTCCCAGGAAGTTAGGGGAAAGGACTGAAAGTCCCAAGTTTCTAATTAAAGCTTGATCTTTCTAATGAACCACCGCCATCCTGAAGCTGTCCAGGGTCCCCTAGAACCAGTCGTCTCAGTAGCATGCATAAGACACTCATCACTCTGAAGTTTTCAAGGTTTTTAGGAGCTGTGTGCCAGGAATCTGGGAAAAAGACCAAATCTTCATTTTTATTATATCACAGCCTCATTGGCCAAGGAACCAGGGAAAGTGGGGCTGAAGTGGGGAGTCACTTGGGGAAAACACCATCTGCAGCTGAACACAAGGTCACAGGCTGGGCTGTGGTACTAGAATAGGACTGTCACCCTCATGTCCTCCCCCTCTTTCACATCTGCCATGTGCCAAGCACTTCCTGGGGTTGATGTGATGGATACATAGGTCAACTAGACATTGTTCACATCATGCTCACAATATTGGAGGAAATGGCATGTAAGCAACTGTACATAATACATTGTGGAAAGCCATACTCAGAGGCTTGTACAAGTGCAGAGGAACGCAGAGGAGACACCAATTAATTATGCCAGGAAGCTCGGGTTAAGTTGTCACGGGGGACATAATATTTTCAGCTGGGCTGTGAAAGATGAGGAGGATATTATCAACTGGAGACAAAGGAAGTCTATTCCAGGTAGAGGATACAACATGAGCAAAGACATTGAGTTGTAGATGTTTATTCATGGAACAGTGAACTGATCAGCATGGTTATAGCATAAGGTGTCTAACCGGGAGCAGTCATGATAGTCAACGTTAATCAAACATTTATTATACGCTAGGGACTTTTTTATGCATATGAACTTATTTAATCCTAAGAATGATCCCAAGTAGTTATTAACATTATCTCCATTTTCCAGAGGAAGACACAGAGGCTTAGAGAGGTTAAGGAAATTTCCTAAGGTTGTAACGTATGGTCTGGAGCCAGGATTAGAGAGAACGCAGGCTGGCTATGATTGACCAGAAAAACTGAGGATAAGACTTTGCATCTCAGGTCGTGGGCTTATTCTTAATCTTTATCCCTCCCAGAATCCTCTGATGCAGAGTGAACAACACGGTCCATTTGGATGCAGGAAGAATAGTCTTGAACTTTCTATTTGTTTTGGTCTCATCTTTTTATGATGATTTTTAGTGTGTTTCATGATGTACCCACTATGTTAGTGCATTAGAACATGCGTTGAATATATAATGTCTAAATAAATAGGCCTACATATTTAGGAGGGTGGGACTGAAACGTTTTTTCTTGGAAGAACTACGAAGCAAACAGTTTTACTGGTTTGGGCCAGTAATTCTCAAGGGTAGTTTCCTGAGCAGCAGCAGCAGCCTCACCGGGGAATGGGTTAGAAATGTGAATTTCCAGGCCCCACTACAGACTTACTGGATCAGATACCTTGGGGGTGGGGCCCAGCAACCTGTGCTTTAACAGGTCACCCAGGTGAGGCTCGCTGATCTAGGCAATACAGCTTTTAAGGTGGAAAGTGAGATGGCTTAATTTGAGTTCTAGAAGGATAACTCTGGTTGGACTGAAGACAGTGAGATACTAGAAACCAGGAGATTCTTTAAAGGATTATTAAAATGGTCATGGCTAGAATTGAGCAGGGTCTGGGCCGAGTAAGAGAATAGATTTCAGAAATATTTAAAGGGACAAATTAAATATTACAATTTGGGGATGAGGGAGAGGGAGTTAAATCCAGATATGGCACCAAAGAGTCTAATGCATAGAACTGTTGTCACCATCTGTGCCTCGGGGTGAGTAAGTCAGAGCTTGTGGTGGCAGGAATGGGTAATGAATGGTCCTGTTTCATCTGAAGTGTGTGGAGTATATTCAGGATGAGTAGGTGGTTAGAATTCAAATTCAAAAGAGACATGAGATTTGGAAATTTATATATTTGAGAGAGAACAGCATATAGGTAGCAATAGAATCAAGGGACTGGATAAAACGAGGAAGTTCCAATTTCTCTGTAATGAAGTATGAGGCCGAATAATCTGTGAAGAATGAGGAGGCCAGAAGCGAGATTGGGGCCTAAGTCAGGGGCTGATATTAAGAGCAACTAACGTAGGAAACAGGGAGCGGAAGCAAAGCATGAGAGAAAACTAATGTATTGGTGTGTCGATCTCCAGGACCACTCTGGGCCCATGGCAGGGGCTTGGTGTGTGCTGGCTGGCTGGAGAGGCCAGTGAGAGGTTTTTAACCTTTTGGTGCCATCGCCCCCTTCTCTAGACTTAGAGAAGCCCATGGATCCTTTTTCAGAATAATTTTTAAAAAATACATAAATTTTAAAACATAGCATTAAAAAGGAAACCAATTATAATAAAATATTAAAATATCAAAAGTGAATTTATGATATAGTAGGATTCATACATTAATTATATATATCTTTATTAATGCATTCAGTAGTGACTATCGGTGGGATTAATAACCCTACAAAGTTGTGATGAGCACAAATGATAATTAGAGATATCTGCAACAACTGTTATGTTATATGAAAATATTGGTGACTGCTACTGGTAACAAAAATCACAGATACTGCTAATACTTTTCTGGTTTGCTACCTGCATGCATAATTGAAGTTAATGCTAAATTCAGTTAAAGATTAGGGAAAATAAATACGTAATTTTTTCCATTG
The DNA here is from genome assembly GCF_949774975.1 of Lagenorhynchus albirostris. Taxonomy (NCBI): domain Eukaryota; kingdom Metazoa; phylum Chordata; class Mammalia; order Artiodactyla; family Delphinidae; genus Lagenorhynchus; species Lagenorhynchus albirostris. The sequence continues at coordinate 72,006,809 of NC_083107.1, forward strand.
AAAATATGTGAACCACCTGAACTCTATCCTTGGACTCCTTGAGGGTACATAGACTCTGAGTTAAGACCTCCCGTGCTAAATGGGTAGGCAGAAGTATATGCGTTTACCCATACATGTATACATAGTCAGTGATGTGTTTGCAGATAGGAATTAATTTTCTGGATCAATTTTCATATGCCTTGTTCAAGGTAAATTTTGTTTGAAAGACTTCGCTGTTTTAGATATTAAGTAATTTGAGTGCATTTAGCCAGCCCCTATGGAGAATCATTGAGGAGAAATAAGTTTGTCTCTATAAAAACGTTAACCTTGCTAACCTATCTTCAGCCAGAATGGTGGTTAGTGTGTATTGACAATAATTCCCCAGTGTTTTAACTCTACTTCTGACATTTTAGTCAGAAGTGGCATAATTTGTAATGCTTACTATTTATAGATGTTTGATAAGTAAAATTATGGCAGTATAATAAAAATAGTTATGTGTTATTTTGCTATTTTTGTAAAATTTGAAGAAACTTAGAGGTCTGATTCAAATCTCACATTTTGTTGGTGAGGAAACTGAGACCCAGAAAGAGAAAGAGATTTTGTTCTGGTTATCTACTGCTGCAAAACAATTCATCCCCCCGAAACACAACAGCTTTAAATAAAAGTATATTTTATTTTTTCTCACAATTTTGTGATTCAGACATTCAGGCAGGGCTTAGCTGGGCAACTCTTTTACTCCACACAGCATTGACTGAGGTCACTCCGTAATATACAGCTGGTGGTTGGGCTGGTCCGCGAGTCCACGAGAGCTCCATGCTATGTCTGAGCTGGAGGACTGTGCTAAGTGGAGACGTCATCTTGATGCCTACATGTGTCCTCTCCAGCGTGGTGGTTCCTGGTTCCCAGAAAGTGTCCCAAGAGGCCACATAGATGAAAAATTCAAGACTTTATATGATTTAGGCTCAAAATTCCCAGAATGTCAATTCTGCTGCATTCTATCAAACAAGTCAAGGAGGCCAGCTCAGATTAGAAGGGAAGAATATGAGACTCCAGTCTTCCAGGGTAGGAGTATCAAAGAAATTGTGACCACCTTTCACCTATCACAGTCCACCTTTTGGCCACAGACCATTAATACTTCTTCCACATGCAAATACATTTACATCTCCCAAGACCTTCAAAATTCTCACCCAATTCTAGCTTCAGGCTCAAGCTGAGGTTCAGAATATTGTTATGTAAGTAAGTCTAGAAGTTGAATATGTTGAATAAAGAGACGAGTTATCTGCCCCTTCACAGCCAACAGACAGTGGTGATACAGGAAGAGGATAAATATAACAGACATTCTCATCCAAACAGGTGGGAATAGGAGGCACATAGCAGTCACTGGTCTAGACCAATTCAGAAATCCAACTACGTAGAAAATAGAACTGTGTACTTGTGGCCACTTCCTTGATTAGACCCAGTCTTCCTCCCTGGGTATGATTCTCCCTGGTTCCTTTCTCTCTTCTCTGGGCTCTTGGTTTTACCCTCCGAGTCATCTTTTCTTTTATATAACAAATGACCTGTGCTTGGCTAGGTAGTTTTCTCAGTCTGCTTCCTTTGTGGGTACAAAGGTCTCTTTTCATTCTGGACTGTGTCCATTCAGCTAACTGCTTCTATAGTACAATTCTCTTAAAACTCTCTTTGTGTGTTTGCAGGACTCTTTTTGGGGTTAATTTCCATTAGATCAAAATCATACTCACAATTATCTTCCAGGTAAGCTCTGCTCTGGCTTATTGTGACACAGGGTGCTATGGGACAAAGCCTTCAAGATTCTTTGACACCTTTTTATCTAGATAAAAAATTTTACAACATTCAACCCTTAGATTCTTAAAGGCTCCTTTCCTACCAAAGAGAATCCACTAGGCATTTCCTTAAGATTTTTATCAGTCCTACTATGCACACCCTTAAATCTTTCTGAGTCTCAACAAGGGTCTTATAGCAGCAACCTTAAGATCTTTACCCTGAGACCGTTTCTTACTTTGAGATTATTTTACCATCCAGAGATGCTGGGAATGGAAAACATTTTTGTTTTGGAAACAGGAAGTCTTGGCTTCCTTGTATTTCCTCTAAAATCTGCTTGAAAATTGTACATTTTCTTATTTAATCTAAATACTCTCTATGGCAGTTTGTCACATAAAGTAAAAATAAACCAGTTGCTACTTTTGATGTTGTCTGGAAATCTCTTTAGCCTGATCTAACGGTTCATTAGTTTTTCTATTTTCTACATTACTATAGGCAACAGTTTTGCTGAACTTTCTACCACTACATCTTTTCTCCAGGCTCCAAAAACATTTTTCCTTTTGTCATTTGACAATTTGCCAACAGTCTCATCCAAGCTCTTCTACCTTCCACCCACGTCTCCACTCTAAAGCCAATGCCACATGCTTTAGGATTGTGTTCTAACAGCACCTGCTTCCAGTACAAAATTCAGTTTCAGTTACCTATTACTGTGTAACAAGTTACTCCAAAATTTAGTAGCTTCAAACAGCAACTATTTTTATATATAATTATAATAATTATATATAATTGTATAATTTTGAGGTGGTGTTGTGCTTCAAACATTTGAGAAGGGCTCACCTGATGTCAGCTGGGTGAGTCCCACTCATGGTGTTTAGCTGACAGAAGGGCTGGTACAAAGGCTCTACGAGAAACTTACTCAAGCTGGTTAGTGAAATTGTTGGGATTGGAAACAGATCTTCCGGTTCCTACCACAGAGGTTTTTTCTTCTATCCCAGGTGGCCAAATCTATCTTTTAATTTTTTGTTGTAGGAAGATTTCTTATGCTTTTATCCAAACCTTTAGGAAGGAGAGAAGGAGGTGTTTTTCATAGACAGGAAATCATCCTTGATGTCCCTGAATCTATATTTGCAGATTCATTTATGGGATGTCCATGGGATGTTCTGGATTTTCATGCTTCTCAGATGCTCTCTGCATGCTGGTAGCACAATTGGGAATAATATGTACATACAGTGCTTTTTATTCTTATTTTGTCCTTACTGTCTGAGCAAGAAGACATTCAATTATAACTTATCTTTAATTCACTCAGCTCTGCTCTGTCTAACCTGCCTTTCTGATGATGAAGCAAATTTCCTATATTCAGATTTCCCTAACTGTTAGAACTGGGGCTGCCCAATAAGGAACTATAATCCTTGCCCCTAGAAGTAGGATTCATAATCACGAGGATATCAAGACTTCAACATCAGTGGAGCCTGGTAGTAAGTCCTATTCTAACCTTGTACTGAGATTTATAGGACTCCTAACCTCTTCCTTATTCAATTGACCAAGGCTATAGCTGTGCTCTTAACGTCTGTATTGGGTTTCACTTTTAGTTCATTTTGCCTCTGTCTATTCTATGTGATGGGGGTTCATCTTGCTCTCCTATCAGATAGAATATGGGGATTATTTAAAAATAGTGATAAAAGCACATCAGAAATCTTTCAGTGGGAAGGATTAATGTGGATTCTAGGGGAAGAAATCAGTTTGCTTCTTTGCTAAAAAAACACAATGAGTAGACGAAAAAGAATCAGAAGAATAACAAAGACATAGGACATTATCCCAAGCAAAATGGACATGAAAAACAAACTACAGAGCAAGTACTATGCACAGCTATTGACCAAACAGGATAGAGGCTGAGATTTGGAAAACAAATGTTTTTCAACACAGACACATACAGAGCCAGAAGGCATTATAGTGTTTTGTGGGGTTTTTTTTTCAACATCGTCTATGCTGGGAGAATTTATGATCACAACATTTCTTCATGATTTTTCAAATTAATAATATCAAAAGGGAGCTTGGCATATTAAATGAAGACTCTTGTTTTCCACAATGGATTCAGCAGTAGACACCCCAGAATGTCCCAAAAAGGAGTGAGGAGAAGTGTGCGGGCCTGGGGACCTCCACAGTTAGATTTGCATCTCTTCTTAAAGAACTAACCTATGACAGCCTGTGGATTCGAATAAACACATGAATGTCATCAATTTAAGAGTTTAAATGGCCAAGGCACCCAAACTCTGATACGTAATAAGCTATTTATAAGAATTCTAGCTACTCCTCAAAGCAGAGCTCTTTTTCCCTCGGGAAAAATGATTTTGTGAGGCCACAATATATCATACAGTATATATGTATACTGTATACCATACATATTCGTAAGTGGACCGTCACATTGAAGGAGAAGACTGGAGAAATACTAGACTAGTCATCCAAAGAGCATCCTGTTTTTGTTTTTTGACCCAAATGTATAGAAAATATCTTCAACTAATCAGATTGTTATATTATACTGTCACATTTGAGACTGTTCCATAAAGTCACAGAATGAAGTGTTGGAAGGCCCCTTACTGCACTGGTGACAGCATGGGATTCAGAGGGATTGAGAGACCTTTCCAAAGTCACAGAACCAGCTAATGTGAGAACTGAGGCTGAGTCCATTCTCCTTTTTCCTAAATTTGAATTTCCAAATCTGAGCCTCTCCCCATACATGCAAATACAGTTTTTATATTTACTGTTTTAAAATCTGGTCTGTCTCTTGATTTTTTTTATTCATATGGCTTTGGATTTTTATTACTTCTCATTTACTCCTTTATTCATTTAGTTGACAAATATTTGAGTGGCTACTGTGTTATGTGCTGGGTATGTCTTATGCTCTGGGTGATACAGCATGTAAGGACTTTATATCCCACTGGGGAAAGGTAGACAATCGAGTAATCAATACATAAAATAAAAATAAAATAAAAGGGCCAAGGATGCTAGGGGTAACTCTTTCATATAGAATGAACAGGAGGACAACTTCTCTAAGACAAGGTGACTTTGAAACAGAGATATGAAGGAATCAAGGAGCCAGGCAGGGCAGGCTTTGTGGGTGTACTTACCTGTGTAGCCACACTTGATTTAATACTCTGCTGTTGCCATCTTAAGATTCTTAATAATTTTTTTAAAAAATACATTTCATTTTCTACTGGGCCCAACAAATTATGTAGCTGGTCCTGGACCAGGAATGAGCCATGCGATAGTTGGGAGAAGAGCACTCTGGGCGGAGGGCACCCGTGAGAACACAAGAGCTGAAATGAACAAGGAACAGAAGGCCAGTAAACTGGAGTGGGGAAGGCAAGAGGGGAGAGTGACAGGAGCTGACATCAGGGAGGTGGGGGAGAGTGGACCCTTGGAATTGGCTGTCACTCTGAGTAAGATGGCAAAGCCATTGACCAGAGTGGTGACATAATTTGACCTTCATTTTAAAACAATTATTCTGGACTTGACTTATTTGGTTATTACGCATTCACTGTAAGATTTACCTATTTCCCAAAATAGACTAACAGCAATTTTACCAAAATTAGCTACATAACTGATAAAGAAGCCTTTTTAATTTTTTAAATTCAAAATGTTAAATAAAGATTTTAAATACTTCATGAAAGTAACAAATTATCAACTCCCTAGGGTTATATAGACTAAACCTTTTAAAAAAATTTATTCCTTTCCTAGACAGTTTGAATTTTTAGAACCTTACAGCTAAACTTCCTAAACACAAATATTCCTGTCCACAGAAATATCCTTTTCTTTACCTATTTTTACTGGAAAAGGGACTGTACATATCCTAGAGAATGTTTAATCTTCTGCTATACTTCAGTTTCCTCCCTTGAGAGAGAAAAGAAAAAAAATCATGCTCCATTGTTGAATAACACCACTATTTCATGAAAGAAGATGTTTCTGCCAAATGTCCAAGGGAAGAAATCTTACTCATTTCTATTGCTGGTTAGAGCATTTCTTTTTGAAAAAAATAAAAATTACAAGTTTCTGAAATGAAATCTGAAGATTATCCAGTATTAAATATATAGAATTTTTAAAATGGATATAAGAGCATGAAAAGAAAATTTGAAGCTACCAAAGGATATTCTAGAGTGAAAGAGGGAAGTACTGTGTACACAAAGTATATTAGAGCCTTATATTTGTAGTTATAGAGGTACCTTTGTAATGTGGGTCCAGTGTGACTGTCAAAGTTGATGCAAGGCTCTTGGAAGAGGAAAATATAATGCATGTAGCATCCTTCCAGCACTTTGCACGTACTTTTGCATCTTTTATCTCACTATATCCTCACCATTCCTGAAATGGGTAAGTTGGGTTTTATTTCTAATGTGAGATGAAGAAATGGAAGCCTAAAGAATTTAAATAATTAGCTCACAGTTCATAGCAAACCACTGACAAAACAAAAATCTAGACATCTTGACTCTCAGTTCAGTGCTCATCCCATGTCCTCATACTTGTTCCCTTGATGTTAAGCAGATGAAGTGGCAACTGTGTGTGCTTTGTGAAATAGACCAAAACAAATCTGTTGTACAATGATCACTGATGGTGGTGCAAGGAGCAAAAAGAGATAGGAAAAAACCACACACACACTGTTTAAAAGGAATATAAATTGGAATTCTTCACAATGAAAAACTTCTGTTTTGCAAACGATACTGTTAAGAAAATGAAAAGACAAGCCATGGGCTAAGAGGAGATATTGGCAAAACAGAAAGGACTTGTATCCACAATATGTAAATTGCTCTGCAAATTCAATAATAGGAAAACATCCAACCAATTAAACATGGAAGAATATTTGAAGACACTTCACCAAAACACAGGGATGACAAATAAGCCCAGGAGAAGTTGCTCATCTTCATTAGTCATCAGAAAAATGCAAATTAAAATCACAATGAGACACTGCTACACACCTAATACAAAGGCTAAAATAAAAATATCAGACAATATCAAGAGGTGATAAGCATGTTAAGTGACTGGAATTCTCATATCTTGCTGGTGGGAATGCAAAATGTACAACCGTTTAGCAATTTTTTATAAGTCACTGAACAACCCAGAAATGCCACTCCTAGATATTTACCCAAGAGAAATGAAAACATGATCACAGAAAGGCCTGTGCCTGGATGTCTATAGCAGCTTAGTTCATCATTTCTCTAAACTGAAAACAACTCAAAATGCACTTTAATAAGTGGATAAACAAACTGTGGCACATCCATGTAAAGGAACACTATTCTGCAGTGAAAAGTACTGAGGCGTGTAACACCCTGGATGAATCTTGAACACATTCTGCCAAATGAAAGACGCCAGACTCAAAAGGTTGCATACTTTATGATTCTATTTACATGATAATCTGGAAAAGGCAAAAACGGATCAGTAGTTGCCAGGGGCTGAAAATAGAGGGAGAGCTTGATTGCCAAGGCGCATAAGGACTTTTTTTGAAGGAGATGGGACAGTTCTAAATCTTGACACTGGTAGCTGTTACATTATTTGTAACCTGATGTGTTAAACTCATAGAATTGCACATCAAAATGGTCAATGTCATACGTAAATTATGCTACATTTAAAAAGGAATACAAATACATAAAATCTAGTTGAAATCAAAAGACATGATAACTAGTTGATGTCAAAAGAACAAATATGCCAGACAATAAAAAAACATAAATTGTCCAAAGTGTCTCCTATTTGACAGTAAACTTAAATTAGCAGTTGAAATGTCCAATTACTATCTTTGAAAGTGAAACTGAATCTAACATCTGATTGGTTAGAGTCCATGTACAACTTTGAAAACTACATATTAACGATAACATAAGAATGAAATAGAGCAATGAGTGATCTAAATAGCTATTTAATATAATTTTCTAAATGAATTAACCAAAAAGGCCTTTACTTACTAATTTATTCAGCTATACAGAAATACAGAAATAATCTGAATAATCAAGCCTCCAGGATATAAACTGGAAAATCTTTACTCAACAAAGGCAAATAGCCTGAGGCGCCACTTGCGGTGGGGCGGCGGCAGGCAGCTGCGCACTGGCGGCCCTGTGCGGCGGCTGCCGGACTGCGGCTCGGGGGCGGTCGCACGAGGGCCCCGCACGGGGCACCTGGGACCGCCCCAGACATGAAGTGCTACCTTTGGGAGCGCTACCGGGAGGCGAAGAGGAGCACGGAAGAATTGGTTACTTCAGTTATGAGCAACTTGTAGAATCCAGATGCCATCTTCTCAAACAATGAGATGAGCCTGTTGGACATTGAAATCTACAGCTTGAAATCTACGGCTTTGATTATGATTACACCTTGGTGTTTTATTCTAAGCACCTCCACACACTGATATTTAATGCCACTCGGGACCTTCTCATCAACGAACACAGGTATCCCATGGAAATCAGGAAGTATGAGTATGACCCAAACTTTGCAATCCGTGGACTGCATTATGACGTGCAGCGGTCGGTCTTGATGAAGATCAGTGCTTTTCATTACATCCAGCTGGGAACTGTCCACAGAGGCCTAAGCGTGGTCCCTGATGAGGAAGTCATTGAAATGTACCAGGGCTCCCATGTGCCTTTGGAACAGATGAGCAACTTTTATGAGAGTTCCCACGGAAACACCATGACATCATGTCCATGTTCATGGACATCTTCTCCCTGCCCGAGATGACCCTGCTGTCCTGTGTGAACGAGTACTTTCTGAAGAACAACATCGACTATGAGCCTCTGCACCTGTACAAAGACGTCAAGGATTCAATTCGGGAGGTGCACACCAAAGAAATCATGTACAGAGCAGTTGAAGCAATATTGAAAAGTACATCTGCTACCCTGAGTAGACCCATGCAGTGTTGGCCAAACTGGCTGATCATGGCAAGAAGATGTTTCTCATCACCAATAGCCCCAGTAGCTTTGTGGATGAAGGGATGAGGTATATTGTTGAAAAAGACTGGAGGGACCTGTTTGATGTGGTCATCGTTCAGGCAGAGAAGCCAAACTTCTTTAGTGATAAGTGGAGTCCCTTCCAAAAGGTGAATGTGAGAGGCGTCTTACTCTAGGATAAAATCTACACGTTGCAGAAAGGCCAGATTTATAAGCAGGGCAATTTAGATGAACTTTTGAAGTTTACTGGATGGAGGGGATCCAAAGTGTTGTATTTTGGTGACCATATATACAGTGACCTGGTGGACTTGACCCTAAAGCATGGCTGGTGAACGGGTGCAATTATCCTGGAATTGAGATCTGAGCTCAGAATCATGAACATGGAAAAGTACATTCAAACAATTACCTGGCTACAGACCTTGACTGGGTTATTGGAGCAGATGCAGGTTCACAGAGATGCGGAGTCACAGCTGGTTTTGCAGGAGTGCAAAAAGGAGAGGAAGGAGTTGAGAGAAATGACCAAATGTTCCTTCAGCGCCCAGTTTGGAAGCTTGTTCCGCATAGACCAGAACCCCACGTACCTCCTGCGGCGCCTGTTGCGATTTGCTGACATCTACGTGGCATCCCTGAGCTGCCTCCTGAGCTATGACATCAGCTACACGTTCTACCCCTGGAGGACCCCACTGCAGCACAAGCTTCCTGCCTGGTCCGACAGGCCCCCGGCCGCCAGGCTGCCACTCCTGCAGGAGGCCCAGGCCAAGTAGCCAGTGGCCCAGCCACGTTGGGCGCGAAAAGCCAGGACCAGCGGCGGCCCCGCACTGGGCAGACTTTGTGTGGACGTGACTGTCGCTTACAGACATGCCTTGTGATATCTGTTTTGTACATTATGGAGGATACCCCCCAGCTCGTGAAGACAGGAGCCAGCAGCCCACGGGGACTGCCTTCCTGTACATGTGGGGACAGCGGCTGGCTTCCTGTCAACACCCTGTGATCAGCCTTCTTGTTTACTAAGGTACCGTAACTGGCGTCAGATTTTCTGGGATGGGGAGGCTTCTTGATACCATCTCTGGATTCCAGCAGGTGACGTTTTGAAACTCTTCTTGACTCTTCCATGGAAAATGCAAGGAAAAACTGGACATTCACAGGCCGTGCAGGGGCCCAGTGATGTGCGCCGGTGAACTGCTCACAGAAAGCTGATGCTTGAGCGAGCGCTCCGATAGCATGCCACGATGTCAGCGGCAGAGATGGTCCCTAGATGACAGCCGGTTCCCAGATATCTTCTCGTACTAGGGCTTTGGCACTCTGGTGCCTCACTTGAAAGCAGACTCAGCCTCTCTGGAAGTCTTTCGTGAGAAAAAAGAACAAGAGAAGTTGCAAGTCCTTGGTCTTGATTGTCCTCAGTATCCGTGTCCCGTGTCCTGCCCCCTGCAGGGGAAGGATCATTGTGCCCCAAGTGACGGGCAGGTTCACTCTCTCCCCCAGAAAAGGAGGGCAAAGAGAGAAGAGCCTCTGGTTAAATTCCAGCCAGCAGAACAGACTTTGTAGAATGAGGCTGCGCGAAACGAACAGGTCAGAAGACAAATGCCAGTGCATTTGCTGTGCGTCTCCCAGGACTTTATTTTACCTGAAACTGCTACCCGTGTATTGCTTGAAGGTGATCATTGGAGGATGGAAAATGAAACCAAAAAACTGTCCTTGTAATGAAGTGCCGCACCGTGACCCCCACCGGGTGTGCTGCAATCTTATTAAAATGTGTATGACCAGAAAAAAAACAAAGAAAAGAAAAGGCAAATAAAGAGCAAAAAACATTACCTTTGAGGGCTATTCTTCAACTGGTCAAAAGGAATAGATGTGCTATAAGTGCTTGAGAACCATCACAACTTTAGTTCTTAGTATTGTACGTGATTATTGCTTATTTGCCCTAAGTATTTGATATTTAAGTATTTGACATGTTGCCAACATGGTCAGAACCCTATCACCCTTTTTCATACTTCATTTCTAGTAGCTTTCATGATCTAGTTGTCTTAATGGAAAAGCCTGGTCATTCTGTGGAATCTCTTTTCCTGTCTTGGCCTTTCACGCAGCCTTTGCTGTCTTGTGAAAATGCAAAGATCTTGAGTTTAGGAAACACAGTCATGTTTGTCCACGAGGTAGAGAAACACTACTTTGTACTCGGGCAATCAGACTGTAGAAATAAAAATGGGAGAATCAAAGAGGAACAAATGAAAGGAACCTTGAAATACTATTTTCACATCTACTAAAATAACAACTGTAAACAAACAACCAACAATAGTTCTCATCCCTGCTGATGCTATGATGAAAGTGGTACATCAATTTTTGCTTGTGGCCTTGTAAGTTTCTAAAATTATTTGTGATAACAAAATGGAAGTACAGTGCCTTGTGAGGTCTGAAAAATGTACATTTGATTAAATAATTCTCCGTTTAGAAATTTATCCAAAGGAAATAATTTGATGGGAGAAAAAATGATGCCTGACCCATATATCAACCCAGAATGAGCTAAAATAGCATTAAAATAGAAAGCTAATTAAATGTACACCATTAGGGGAATTGGATAAAAAAGAAAAGAAATTTAGCGGAATACAGACTTCGGGGACTTCTTAGGTAGCATGAGAATTAGCTTTAGCTACCTGTGCTCAGCACCTATGTTTATACATCCCGTTTCCTCCTGTATCACCCCTCCAATTCTAAGCACCATTTAACAAACTATACCTTTCATTTATTTTCTTCATTTTTTGTCTCCTTTAACAAAAGCCACCCCTTGAGTGCAAGGATTTTTGCCTGTTTCCTTCACTGTTGTTTTTTCTGTGCCTAGAGCAGTTCCTGGCACATAGCAGACACTAAATAAATATTCATTAAACAATTATAAAAACTGAATGCAAATATACTCAGTAAGGATTTTTTAGTAGCCTGATTTTGATTCTGTTTCACTTTTTGCTTAGCCATTTAAAAAAATTAGTTCATTCAGCAAATATTTACTAAGCCCTGCTCTGAGCCAGGCATTGTAATAGGTGCTGGTTCATAGACATGACCCAGACAGTTGTGATCCTGTAGTATCATGGGGCTCACAGTCTGATGGAGAAGAGGGCCCTGGAGCCAGAGTCACGAGGGAGACGAACCGGGAGGAGAGGGTGCTATAGGGACGTACGACAAGGGGCTTCCCCTCCCTAGGGGTTAGAGAGCCTTAGGGATCAAAGCCTTGAGGGATGAGGAACAGCTTACTAGGGGAGGATGTTCCAGGCCTGGCGGACACACATGTGAAGGACCTGAGCCATGATTCCGGCACTTCCGAGGCCAGGAGGGCCGAAGTCGCCGTGGTTGGGGTCATGCCCACTGTAGGGGGCATCGTGCATGCTGAGAACCTGAAGGCGGACTGGAATGAGGAGGCCCTGAACCCTCGTCAGCACTTGGGTCTCTATCTTGAGGGCAATGGGAAATTATAGACAAAATATAGATGTAACAGAAGAATGATCTGGTTGAACCTGAAGTTTGTGGAAATGGCTGTGGTTCCATATAGAGCATGGGCAGGACGCATATAAGACTGGAGAGAGCTGGTCCCAGAGGGTAACACAAGCGTGAGCTGCAGGTCCTGGGTCCAATTCCTATTGTGTTCTTCGATCTCCCCCTGGATAAAGGAGATCTCTGTTCTGTCTGCCTCATTGAGTGGATATAAGAGGTGCCGTGGTTATAAGGCTGAAAAATGCTGTTAATGTGAGGTGTGGTTTGTCTTTTTCATCTGACCTGGGCAAGGAGAGCATGAAAATGAGGAGAAGGTCTGTATTGTCTCAGTGCTCATATGTGAGCTGAGAATGGGCTTATTCTCGTTGATAGTCCATCTGAAGATAATATGAAGACATTTGTTTGAGTCATACTTTCAATTCCTTTGATCAGTTTTCACAGGCTTAGTGATGCGGTACATTAAGTGATCTCTGTTTTCTTGCTTTCACCATAGAGATTAATTTGGTAGCAGAAACAGAGGCTTGCTATGGAATTATGAAGATGCGAATGGTTGCATAGTTCTTCCCGCTGTCCCCAAAACAGGCCTGGGCCCTGGCCGCAGGTCCTGAGGGAGGCGGTTTCCCTGTGGAGTGCCCTAACTTCAGGGCGGGATGCTGGCTGCTGGTGCCCCCCTGCTGCCCCTTCTCCATTTCTAATCAGTTATTCGCCTGCTGCAGCTTGGGGCCCAGCCTTTCAATTATTCAAGAATCAGAAAGTATTTGTTGCCTGATGCAGGATTTGCTTTTCTTCAACAGAACAAAACCCTGGTAGGTGAGATTCACCACCTGGGGCAGCTGGGTCTCTGGATGCTTGCAGGTTGCCTTCAGAGGGGCAGTTGCTCTGGGAAGGGGTTCGGTTCAGACAGCATATAAAGTGGATGGAAGAAAGGAAACGAGACAAACAGATGAATAGGGAACATCCTGATTTTGCCTTCTATTTGTCGAGCTAGAAAGCTAGAGCATGCTGAAATATACAGAAACCTCAGGCACTGATTGAGGAAAGAGGCAGCTTTGCAGGGAGTGGTGAGAATTCCGGTTCCAGCCTAGATTCTGCTGCTAAACTGTCCTGTGTCTCTAGGAAATCATCTCTCCTCTTTGGGCCATTGTCTCTTTACCTGTGAAATGAGAAAGATGGATTATTTGATCTCTAAGATTCCTTCACTTCTGTGACTTTTAATTTCAGAGTGATGTTCAGATCTTGGTGCCAGCCCTTACTAGATCCTCTGCTTCGGATGGAGCTGGTGCTGTTATAATCTCTTCTCTTCATTATCATCCATTCAATTCTTTATTCTTTCTTTCAACAAATGAGTATTGAGCACTTGGTGTATACCTGAGGGAACCCCTCCAGGGGGTCCTAGACTGTGGGTCTTGTGTGATACAGCCGGATTATGAAGGTAAAGTCATGTATCACTTCTCTGATGGCTTTCTAACTAGACTCTGAAGACTGGTTTAGTTCTAGAAGCCATGAGACCTACTCGTTTATGCATCTGTTCATTCAGCAAACATTGACTGAGCATAAACTATAAGCCAGGTGGCATATAAGGGAAAATCAAAGTTGAATCAGGTCAAGGGCTTGCCCTCAAATGTACATGGTTTTGTTGATAAGACTGATATATATTAGGAAAACTGTAATGCAGAGGGATAAATGCAAAAAAAAATTTACAGGCACTGGAAATTATGAGAGCACACAAGAGCAGCATCTTTGAATACTGACCAGGGAGCCAAGGCACACCTCTCAATAGGGCCTGGGATCTATATTATGTATATATGGGATATATATTATTTATATATAGTTATGAAATACATTTGTATGAAACAAAATTCAGAACATTCAAAAAAGAAAATAAAGATTACTGGTTATCTCATAATTCAGAGAAAATAACTAAAATTTTTTAAAAGATATATAATTTTGGTATACCTCTTCAAGGTATTTTTGATGTCTTTTCTTTCATTGTTTTGTCCAAAAAAATCGCACATAAATACTGCTTTGTAAGTTGCATATTCATTTGATAATATATCATTGACTTTTTCATATCATAAATAAAATTCTACTTTATTATTTTAAGAGCTGTGTATCATATTCTATTGTATAGATGCCCTATTATTCTTTTAGCTAATGTCCTATTGGGTTATTCTAAGTTTCCAATATTATAAACAACATTGTGATAAACACGCTTCTCTTTAGGACAAATTCTTAGAAGTTGGATATCTAGGTGAAAGGATATTTTAAATATTGACACACATTGCCAGATTGTGCTTTAGTTTAAAAGCAGAGTTATATGTGTGTGAGTGTATGTGTGTGTATGCACTCACAAATGCACCTGCATTTGCTTTAGCTAAAATTAACTGAGCACTTACTATATTCCAGATGTTAGACTAAGCACTTTAGATACATTATGTGATTTAATGATTGTAACATTTCAGCCCCAGCTGAAGTCCATATAGTCGTTAGAAGAGATACTTTAAGGAATATAATCCAGAAACACATTTTATTTGCTAACCCAAGAAACTTAGTGGTATTTGGAAGTAGAAGGGTAAGCATATAAAATATGAGAGGGATAATAAAATCTTGGTTTTAGCTTTGCTAAGATGTCAGTCTTAGCCATTGGTCACAGTCCATGACCTGTAAACTTAAATCCAAATGGAGAAGTTGCCCAACAAGAGTCTATGCTTGCTTCCATGATGCACATCCAACTTTGCAATAGTCCAGGGCATTTTTAGTTCTCTGTACCAGCTGATGTTGCTGCAGTGTTTCCTAGAAATAGGGAGACCCTAGGTCTTGATTTGCCCAGGACAGTCCTGGTCTATGCCTGTTGTCTTGAAGTAATTATTAATTTTGCATCCTTTCATTCTCAAAAGTGTCCACTTTGGAAAATAATTTACTTTGAGGAAATGTTTTACAGACTGGGCAGGGATTGCTATTGAGACTGAGTCAAGTTTGGGCAGTGAGATCACCAACTCCTGCCCCTTCCATTACACTATAGGTCAGGCATCTCTTTCTCTTACTTTCTAAAGCAAGTCACACCGCCTGAAATGCATCAGGATATCTGGTTTCCTCACTTATCCAAATAATAGCTGACAATCACAGAAAAAGCAAAAGTATCTGTGTAGTGAGAATTAGTGTGTTCTATAATAAAATTCTTGCCTTTGTCTATGGGAAACATTCTTATTCAAAGCCTGTCTTCTCTTCTTTTACTCACAGACCTCCAAAAGCTTGGGTATCTTATTTCCCACCCACAGGTGATTAAAAGGATAGGTTAGAAAGAGAAAGAATGCCTAAGGCAAACACTTCGGCATGAGCAAGCGGTGAAAGTGGCTTATATGAGAGGGAAAAGACGGAAAGCTTAAAAGGAAATGCAAGAACTGCCATGCAGGTACAAACAACCCAGCCCTCTGTAGAGAATCCATGCAGAGCGCAGTAGTGGGAGTTCATAATGATGACCTTGAATTATCAAGAAAATGTTTCATTGCATTTGGTAGGCTGCATTTAAGAAGGTACGGTAGCATGGAACATTTTAGACCAGATCTCTATCTAAGATACTTCATATTACTTAAATTAGACTTATAAGAGGTAACTCTTCAATAAAACACCTTGATTATACAGAATGACTTGACCTTCTGAGAGTCCTGGCCGGCTAAGAATCTAATATATTAAAAAAGTCATTTAAGTCATCTTTCCTGCCTTCAATGACTTCAAATTCTTGTTGATATTATAAGTTTTCATGCTTCCTAGATATCTTTGCATTTTCATAAAGGACTGTAAAAGACCAAAATGTCTTATAATCCTAAGGGAGTCAAGTTCTGGTAATATAATTCTAGGCACTGAGAACACAGGAGGAAAGTTTCAGGGGCCAAAGGATGTTTCTGGTTATCCATGCAGAGAGTGCCAGCTTTTCTTTGTGTGAAGATAGTCCTGTGAAAAGGGTTATCTTCTCAGCTGCTCATGTCTCGGGAATCATAAGTCCCCACCTCTGAGGGACCCTCTGGCCCTGAACCATGTCCGTGAGGCAAAGAACAGAGTGAGTCAAACATACTCCTGGCTGAGTAGAAGGTGAAAGAGTCCCCAGGGCGACTGAGGCACTCCTTGGTACTAATCAGAAACAAAGTTAGGAATCATTTAAGTGCCAAGTGGTCCTGAGCTCTGAGAGTCAAGACTGCTGGGGTTCTGAGAATTCTGGCTGAATATTCAGTAGGTTTCTGCTCATTAATTCCATCCATGGCAATGTTTAAAGTGTAATGAAAACTCAGTGCAAAAAATTAGAAGACTTTCAGCTTTTCATAGTTATCCCCAGGACACGCCAAATCTAAAACAGAGGAAGCAGAGATGGATGAGGCCCCCTCCTCTGCTTTGTTGCTCTCATTGGTGCCCCTGCAGGAAACTCAGCCTGGAACGTGGAGGAGCTCCCTGAGGACATAAAAACTCTAGATGGGAGGAGGGGCCCTCGCCCTTCCAAGGGTCAGTTCACCCTGTTACCTAAACCCTCTACTCAGTGGAGTAGATCTGAAGTCTGGGACAGTCACTTAAATCTGTTGAACTGTGATGCGTTCCTGCATGTTGTTCCCAA
Organism: Lagenorhynchus albirostris; assembly: GCF_949774975.1. NCBI lineage: Eukaryota > Metazoa > Chordata > Mammalia > Artiodactyla > Delphinidae > Lagenorhynchus > Lagenorhynchus albirostris. The sequence goes on from NC_083107.1 coordinate 72,023,561, forward strand.
ATGGAATTCAGGTTTGCATTTCTCTGACCAAAGCTTGGTGCCCCTCCCAGAATGTCACTAATCCAATACTTACTCTTCTTCTGGGAGGTAGAACCTTGATCTCTGTATCCAGGCAGGAAAGACAGCCACTCAGGTCCAAAGAGCTCTCCTTTGACTCCACTTGGCATTTCTGCATTTTCGGAGCGTTGGTTTCTCAATGTCTTCGGCTAGAGGAAAATAGACAGCAAGGCCATAAGTAGCTGATTCAGATATTCAGGGACCGAATAAACCTCATCATCCCAGTCTTGGGCTGAGGCAGTGACAGTGACTGCTTCCTGTACATGATCTCAGAGGTACATGGACATCTTCTTTTTCAAAACAATATTTTCTGTGGTTAATATTTATGATTCCCTATTAGATAGAGGCTTATTCTCCTGTGGCCTGTGTGGGTTCACCTTCTCTGCCTCATCAATCATTGCACCACTCATGTGCTGGGAGAAGATGTAGAGAAGGAGGGGTCCGAGGGGTGATGGGGATCCTGGGTACTAAGAACAGGGAAGGCATACCCCAGTACAAGAGGAATGCTGATGACAGCAGAGACACATTTCACTTCTTAATTCCTGGTGTGTGTCTCACACAGATTCCATTCCTTTACCCCGTGCGTTATGAGCTGAATTGTGTCCCCCCCAAATTTGTGTGTTGAAGTCCTAACCCCCAGTGCCTCAGAGTGTGATTGTACTTGGAGGTAGAGTCTTTAAAGAGGTACTTAATTAAGTTAAAATTAGGTCATTAGGATGGGTCTTAATTCTATCTGACTAGAGTCCTTATAAGAGGAGGAAATTAGGACACAGACATGTACAGAGGGGAGACCATGTGACGACACAGGGAGAAGACGGCCATCTACAAACCAAGGAGAGAGGCCTTGAAAGAAGCTGCCCTGCCAACACCTTGATCTCAGACTTCTAGCCTCCAGAACTGAGAGAAAACACACTTTTGTTGTTTAAGCCACTCAGCCTGGGGTACTTCGTTATGGCGGCCCTAGCATCTACTATACCCTGCATCATATCACCTCTGCTCCACCCTCCGACACACACCCACCAACGCACCCTACTGTCATCACGGTCTCCTGGGAATAAGGTCGTTGAGTTTGGTTTACCTTATGTCACCTGACCTCAAAGTACTACTTTAACATCTAAAGAAAGTCATATCTGCTACTGTACTCAGAAAAGCCAAGCTTAAAGTATTTTAGGTTTTATCTAGTTCAGGCTTTCAAAAGTCAGTTGCTATGAATAATAACAAGGAAGCTCAGGAAATTAAGGGGAGAGAGGCTGACCCCAGAGTGGGAGCTCCAGAAACAGGTTTGTTTTTATTATTTTTTACATTCTGTTTTCATTGAAATATACTTGATTTACAGTACTGTATTAGTTTCAAGTGTACAATATAGTGATTCAATATTTTATAGCTTATACTCCATTTAAAGTTATTATAAAATAATTGGTATATTTCCCAGTGCTGTATGATGTATCCTTGTAGCTTATTTATTTTATACACAGTAGTTTGTATGTCTTAACCTCATCCCCCTATCTTGTTGCTCCTCCCCTTCCCTCTCTCCCCTGGTAACCACTAGTTTGTTCTCTGTATCTGTAAGTCTGTTTCTGTTTTGTTATATTTATTCCTTTGTTTTATCTTTTAGATTTCATATACAAGTGATAACATACAGTATTTGTATTTCTCTGTCTGACATATTTCACTAAGCATACTCCTTAGGTCCTTTCGTCTTGTTGCAAATGGCAGAATTTCATTCTTTTTTATGGCCGAGTAATATTCCATTGTATATATGTACCACATCTTCTTTATCGATTCATCTCTTGATGGGCATTTAGTTTGCTTCCATATCTTGGCTATTGTAAATAATGTAGCTATGAACATTGGGGTGCACATATCTTTTTGAATTAGTGTTTTCATTTTTTTTTTTTTTTGGCTATACCCGGCAGTAGAATTGCTGGCTCATATGGCAAAAGACCACAGATAACAAACGCTGATGAAGATGTGGAGAAAAGGCAGGCCTAGTACACTGTTGGTGGGAATATAAATTGGTGTAGCCACTGTGGAAAACAGAGAGTTTTTGATGTTTCTTAAAGAGTTATTAACCACCATCCCCAGGCCAGAGAAAAACCTCAGTCTAGACCTAGGATGTAGGGGGTTCTAGAGTCCAAGGATGGGCCAATGTTAGTTGGAGCCCTTGCCTAGCTCCAACAGGAAGCAGGGTGTGCTATCTCTCAGGGAGAGCTCAGGGTGAGACTATAAGCCTTGGTGGATGGGCCACACAATGGTAGAAGACTGGGACCTGCCTGAACAAAAGGGTTTCCAGGGGAGAAAGATTCTCTCAGTAGAAGGAGGGTTCAAGACAAGGACTTGGTGATGAGTAAGAGAAAAACAAAACTATCAGCTTGATTTTACTCCCCAAAGCCGAGGTGTTGTGCTGAGCTAGCATAGCCAGCAATCACAGAGGCCCTTGTCACCTGTCATACCTGCCTGTCCTTCCCAAGGCGGAAGCCCAGACAGCCCATCCCTCTGTGTAACTCATTTCCACATCATCTACACTTTCCAATAAGCTCTTACTCTATTAGATTGCTTCCTGGAAGAGCCAAATATTAAAAATCACTGGTCAGTCAGTGCTTTATTCTGTTAGTCACCAGACTGATTTTTTAAGCTCAGAACCAATAACGCTGTGACCGCGAAGAATGGATATGGATTTCTCATTCTCACACACTCATATATAATAATAATAAAAGTTTATTAAACAAGAGACATGTTGTTTCAGGGAATTTTTCTTTCCCTTCTCCAGTGCCCCAAGGCTACAATATACAATCTTATTAACTTCCTGGAAGAAATACTCCCTTCCCTTGGTGAAAATGCTGAGCATTCATCTTTTTGGACCTCGAAAATGAGAGAGGCCTTTGACATGAAGGTAGGTGGGCCACAGTTCCATCTAGGGAAATCTAGGCGAGTGAGTCTGATTAGGAGATGCCCAAGGAATCTGCGTGGAGTCCAAGAAGCCTTTTGGAATAAATCCTCCTGGATGTCCTGGGCCAGGAAGATAAGGACAAAGGATCTGATAGTGGGTTGGCACAGCAGGGCATACCAGATCTGAGGAGACTGGACATATCGTTTAGTTCATGCTCCCACTCAATCATTCAGGGGACTGAGGCACAGACAGGGGCTGTCAGTTACCTAGTCACACAGAATAGCTGACGGAGCAGGAAACAGAAGACTGGCGTCCTGTTCTGGGCTCCTTCTTCCTTTGCCTTCCACCCCACAGTCCTGGATTGATCTCAAACTAAGCAACTTCATCTGCAATTCCTCCATCTCCTGTGAGGCGGCTTCAAGCTCCTCAGGGAGATCAGAGCCATATTTTGCCCTCCCTTCTCAGCCCACAGCAAAAGCAAGAGCCACACCACTCACACAGGCTGGGGAGTCAGCCGATATCAGCCGGAATCTGTTGAGGAATAAACGACCTCCACCAGGTGGTGAATAAGGTCAGGACTCAGCAGTCTAATTCATGGGATTCCACGTGACCATGGACAATATTTGCTCTAGGGAGAGCTGGCCATCAGTGAGAATCCCGAAGCGGCCTGATGGTGGGAGCTGCAGCCCTGTTTTCCTGGGCCAGAGCCTGTAGGTAGGGAGAAGACAGGGATGCAGGCTGTCACCAAGGGTGTCTAGATCAGAAATTTGTCAATTCCTCAGGCAACACTGCCTCTGGACAGCCAGGGGATTACCATTAGTTTGGGAGGATGGAGGGAGGGATCCAGGACGTTAGGGATCCTGAGGGGGTGATGATCACTGAGAGACAGCATGAGGATCTGGACCCCAAGGCAGAGGAGGGCCCCCACGTGTGATGCTCAGCTCCACCCAGCTCTACACAGCGGTGTCAGGATTTGCGTGGTCCTCACAAGTTGAGTGGCTGTTATGGACTGAACTGCATCCCTCTGTAGGTCATTGGAGGCCCTAACCCCCAATGTGACTGTATTTGGAGATAAGTCCTTCCAAGAGGTAATTAAGGTTCAATGAGGACATAAGGATGGGCCTCTAATCTAATAGAACTAGTGTCCTTATTAGAAAAGCAAGTGACACCAGAGCTCGCTCTCTCCACATGCGCACCCAGAGAAGAGGCCGCAGGGAGAAGCCATCGTAGGAAAGCCAAGGAGAAGAGCCTCACACGAAACCTGCTGCACTTGGTATTGGGCTTTTGGCCTCCAGAACTGTAAGAAAATAAACTTCTGTCGTTGAGGCCCCCCAGGCTGTGATATTTTGTTATGATAGTCTGAGCAGAGGAATACAGGGCTGATGCTCTCCAACCAGGGGAGAGCAGGAGTTCAGGCAGGGCCCAGGCAACCGGGGCTCAGGTTCTTGTCGCTGCCTCCAGAGGGGCAAGTAGCCTCTTTTTGTGAGTCTTAGCAGACTGGAACAGCCCTGGGCTCTTCATGCACTGATACTCTGTGTTTCTTCCTTTTCTGTGGTCCTAAAAACAAGACACGTCCCTGTATTTTATCCTTTTCTGTGGTACTGAAAACAAGACATGTCCCTGTCATTAACTGGGGTCTTTCCAGGAAAATGGAAAAAGGGTTGAACGACCTCCCATGGCCTTTGTAGCCAGAGGACTCTAACTATAGGAAGAACACAGGCAGAGATTTATCATCGAAAAGTTTTAGTGGGATTTTTAAACTGCAAGATTAGAAATCTTTTTTTTTTTTGCGTTACGCGGGCCTCTCACTGTTGTGGCCTCTCCCATTGCAGAGCACAGGCTCCGGACGCACAGGTTCAGCGGCCATGGCTCATGGGCCCAGCCACTCCGCGGCATGTGGGATCTTCCCGGACCGGGGCATGAACCCGTGTCCCCTGCATCGGCAGGCAGACTCTCAACCACTGCGCCACCAGGGAAGCCCAAGATTAGAAATCTTTTAACTCCAGAAAAAAGGAGCAACAATGAGCTAATTATGAATGAGTATTTACATATGTCTCAGATTATATATTCCAGATACTGTTTGGTGAAACCAAATCAGGTGACTGTCAAATACACATGGTGTTCAGCAGAAGTTGTCTAGATATTTTCACTGCAGAGGAGATAGTTCTAATACACACAACAGCTGCAAAGCATCGGACAGATTCCTTTGCCCACCCTCCAGCCCACCGTTAGCGGAGTTAATGTGTAGGGATCCTGCCAGCGTTTCTCTCACTCCCACTCAGGCAGTATCAATAGCCGAGCTCTGGACCCTGGGTCCAGTGTCCACCCTCAGCCCCTCTGTCTGCTGCATTTCCCTCTAGATCCCATTTAAGATCAAACACCAAATGTTGTCCAAGCAATTACTGTGCACTCAGTTTCTGCTTTGCTGAACTGTGAGACAGTGACTGAAATGACCTGTGAGGTTACTTCCAACCTGAGAGGCAGGGGAGGCTACAAGAACGTGCATCCTTAGAGCACTCAGGTAGCGCCCCCTCCAGGAAGCCTCCCTGACTGCACAGACAATGGAAGTGTTCACTAAGCTCTGTTAATTCCCTTTCCTCCTGCGTGTAGAGATAGACTATATTTTCCTACTTCCCCTTTGTGGAAATGCTGTCCATGTGACAATAGAATGTGGGTGGGAGTGATGTATGTCACTTCCAAATTTGGCTCCTAACGCCTTCACTTTTTGCTTGTCTGCCAGTGGGAGAGGGAGAAACCAGTGTAAAATGCCAAGGTCCTAGGAGATGGTGGGATCCACTATATCTGAAAAGCCTGAATCCCTTAATGACTATGTGGAGCAGAGCCCCCTCTGCCCCCACCACATTAGACGGTGACAAGAGTGAGAAATAAACCTCTATTGTGGTGAAGTCACTGAGACTTGGAAGTTGTTTGTTACAACAAGTAGCCTGTCTAGACTAATACACTGATTGACTTGCAAGTTGAAAATAATAGTCATTTGATCTCTACTTGAACATGGCCTTAGATAGGAGCTTATGAACGTGTGTAAACAATTTTCTAATACAGTAGAGCTCTGAAAGAAAACTGTGGCCTGACTCCTGAGAGCATGCTCCCGATCTGTTTCTTAACATCCTCTGCCCGGGCTGCAGTGGTGACCATGAGGTGCTGTGCGAGACTGTAAGAGAAAAGCGAACTCGTGATATTGCTGATCTGGAGAAAACATTTCAAACATGCATATGGGCATTTTTGTTGCATCGTGTGAATTGTGTCCCTCCTTATTTCACCAGCGTATTCCCATCTCATCCTCCCAAGGATATCCTCCCAAAAGAAACTGAAGCAGCCTTTGAGCTGGATCTAGGACCATCTCCTGGGTAACCGTTGCACTGAAGATAGCAAACTCAGAGTGTAGGGTTTTAGAGATGGCCTCTGTGGCACTTTCCAAAACCTGTTGGGCTGCCCAGAGCTTAGCTGAGTTGCAGAGATCTGATGCAGTGACAGACTAGGTCTGCCATCCACAGGCACAGTGTGGCAGAGAGGCCAGCAGGGTCTAGGGCTGGGGGCCCAGACTCCTGAGATGCACTTCTCTTATTTAATCGGGAGGTTCACAAACAGAGAAATTCATAGCATTCTCAATTATTCCCTTGCTCAGCTGCCTCCCCAGTCTGGGCCTTGGCATCACTCGCCTTGGTATAAATCACATTCTATCAGCATAACTGCAGGGCTTTGGGGAGCATTTTGGAATACGAGGATGTTAATGCACTGGGTTTTGTTTCGAGCCGTAAGCCACCTCTTGGGATTTGGGAATCTCTCTTTTAAATCCAGAAGCACTAATGAGCTAGTAAGGGCTCCTGACCCCCTTGACTCATCCCCTCGCTCCTGGGGCTGCTCTGAGCAGTGGAACCAACCATATCTCTGCCCTGCACTGCAGCCAGCCACGAGCCTGATACAGCCACGGCTTTCCATGCGGCTGGTTCCACCCGGAGGCATTCAAACTGCAATTTCTTGTTCCTTTTTTTTTTTTTAATTACTAACTACACCTAAAAGTACTTTGCACATGTAGGCTCTGGGTGAATGTTTGTGGTTATTTTGATGGAAATTGCACTGGTGTCCTTTATCACAGGGTTTGGCTAGGAGCTGTTCTCTAATTCTATCCCCAAGCAAAAATTATGCTGGGATGCCATGGAGATGGTCCTTGAAAGGTGAGGGAAATAAGGGAAGATACATACCGACAGGCAGCTGAATGTCATATAGCTTTTTAGCCAGGTCTGTCTCTCAGTGCCCCAAATTTACATTTACCCACTCAGAAAAGCCTCATACAACACTTACTATGCATCGGGGGTGGTTCTAAGTGGTTTACAAGTGCTTACCAATTTACCATTCTGTACTATTTCTTATGCCCATTTTATGAGAAGAAACGCAAGACAACAGAGAGGTTAGGGAACTTGTCCAAAGTCACAGAGCTAGTAAGTGGTGGCGCCAGGACTTGAAGCTGCAAAGTCTGGTTCCAGGGATCACACACTTAATCACTGTGCTGTTCACTCCTGCGTGGTTACCTCTGCCTCCAAAACAAGGCTCAGATTGTTAGTGCTATCTGGAATGTTGTTTTTCCTCTTCTTCACACTTCTAAATTCTAGCTCATCTTTTAGGACTGACTTACAACCTAGTTCCCACAAGAAGCCTTCCTGAACATTCAGCACCGTGCTCCAATAACACAGTGGTTCAGAGCATGGCATTTGGAGTTAAACTGTATAAGCCTAGTTCAATACCCAGCCGTGCCATTTACTAGCTTTATCACCTTGAATAAGTTACATAACTTCCATGAGCTAAGTTTTCTTACCTGTAAAATGGAGATAAATGCTGCATCTACTTCACAGGGCTGTTCAGAGGATTCATTGAATTACCGTATCCAAAATACTTAGAATAGTGCTTGACTTATGCTGCATGCTCTTTATATGTTTTATTATGATTATTGCTATTATTATTATTAGCGTTATTTCAGATTCTCCTCTTCTAATGCTGTTGTGTCACGGTTCTACTTTCCTTGTCTGATCTTTATTTCCTGCAAGATTGCAGGATTATCTACTCCTCTTAAAGACTGGTTGTGCGTGTATATGTGTATATATATATATATATATATATTCTCTGGCACTTAGACTGGTATACGGCAGATAGTAGACACTCATTTAATAGCAATAATTAATTAATGAGCTGGAGGTACCTAGTATTATATCCCCAGCCACAAGGATTCAAAAATCTCTTTCTCTCCCACTGAATTGCATATAAACATAAGTCATAGGTCTTCATTGATTTTGGAATGGTGCGTCTCAGGGGAAACTGAATGTCATAGTTTAAAGAAAACCAACTCCTAAATAAATTAACAGGCACATTCATCAACTGGGGTGGTTCAGTGAAAATAGAGCACAAACTTCGCAGGATTTAAATATCCATAGTCCGTAGAGAAGCATCAGCCTCCAAGAATATGGGGCTCCTGATGTCATCGTCCTAACCTTTGCTCTCTAGTCTTGTCTTCAGAGGCAGCCACTTATTTACAATGGAGATTCTGCAGATAGACCACGCCAGGTAACTGAGAAACAATTTGAAGACCAATGTCTTATGATCACTCGAGGGACACAACAAATAACCGCTTACAGAACCTTCTCTATTATTTGACTATTTAGGTCCTCAGGTTCATTGACTGCAGAATATATTTAAGGAATCATTCTGAAGTCAGTAAGTCTCCATGACTTACAAGGAGTCTGGAAGCTATTGAAAGGCGCTAGGTGTGGGGTGGACTAGGTCTCTGAAAGGCAGATGTCTGCTGCTCCCACTGAAAATAGGGACAAAAGTTTAACTCAGCACAAGGAGATGAACTCAATTTAAAGGGGCAGGGTCTCCTGCAACCTTCTTGTGCGCAACTTCTCATCATTTAGTATTGTTTTGGGATGTTAGCCTTTGGGAAGGAGGTAGGGGAAGAGTTATGGACGACAGAACCTATTTTTCTTAGAAAGGACAGGACCACAGTATGTTCATAAACATGCTGTGGTTCCCCAGGGTACTCTTTCCAGAGTGCTGGCATCCTCTCCCATCCCCGTGGTTCTCAGTAGGGCTCCCAAGAGCCATGATAAGGAAGATGAAGCATCGGGAAACAGATGTGATGCCAATGCTTCAATCCCACTACCCTCCATTCCTTACTTCTCAAAATATTTCCTACCTACTTTCACATAGAACCTTGTATAGCTTGAGATTTTTTTCTTCCTGTTCAGGGACAGGTTTGGGATGAGTTGGTACATCATCTCATACTTTCCTGGTTGCCCTGAATAAACTGTATGTTGAATGGCATCCCACAGATTGCTTAGCTTTTCTTTGTCCTTCTGGCTTGGGCTGTGTGGAGGAAAGGAGAAGACTGGATAGGCTCGGGGAAAGGGAAGTAGCTAGCGCTTTTGTAGAAAAGCAGTCACCACCCTGGGGTGGTTGTACTGGGGTTGCTGTGTGTGTAACTTGTGAGTGGTTTCCCCAATCCTTCTAAAACTGCATTCTCCATAACTCTTCTAAGGCATGCTTAGTATTGTGAACGATTGTTAAGAACATCCTTTTTCTTGTTACACCTCAGCACCTTCTCCATAACATTACACCTTCCTTCACACATTTTATTTCATTCAGTATTTCACGCACAGTATAAATCACCTCTAATCATCTCTCCATTTGTTTCCCTCGTCTCCATGTCAACCACCAGAACTCTGGTCCAGTTCTCATCATTTCAGTCTCAGATGATAGGGGTTCAATTGGACATTCTGCCTCTCTGCTCCTAGGACGCCAGTTATTCCATGCTCCCTGACAGGTTCATCTTCTTAAGTCACTGCCTTGCTTAAGAAAATTCAAGGGTCCCCCATTGTCTACTAAAAGTTAAGCTTAGCCTAGCCCTCTAGAATCTGGCTCTAATCTTTCTTTTCTGGGAGTCCCTGATACATACTTTACATAATTTTTATCATTCCCAAATTTACCCCACACTGGTGGCTCTGCATTACTATATAACATGCTCTCTTCCTGGAATGCCCAACACCCTCTTCCTTGCCCCATCTGTCAAGCCACTTAATTCATTTGGCAAAGAAGGAGTGCCCCCTCCTCCTCCAAGGTCTGCTCTCTTCAAGAACCTGGCTTGTTTTAACCACTTCACATCTATTATCTGCTGTCTTATTTTCAGAGATATGAGTGCCTTCTGCCTACATTACTGGACCATTAGCTTGAGGCCTTATGAGGTATAACATCAGCTCTGTCACCCCTGACCCAGATTCTTTCCCTCTCACATCAGTATTTCCTTGGGGCCAGGACTATAATGTGTTCCATAAATATTTTAAAAATACATGATCTAAATTCCACCTTTGGGAACTAGATGATGGGGGTACAATTATTTGCAAAAGAAAAATAATGTGCATTTTGTTGTCAGTATTATTGTGGGAGACACACCTTAAGGTACCAACTCATGTTGGAATCTTCCTTTACCTGTGGTGACCCTGAGTGGAAGGAAGGCCCACCCCTGAGTGTCAGGAGGACAAATCACCTTGCTCTCCCTCACCTTCTTTGAAGACACTGTTTCCTCCACTTGGAATTCTCTTCTTTTCCTTTTTCCTTGACATACTGTTTCCCAGCCTTCAACATTAATAGCAAGTATTATCACCCTAGTGACTCTTTACCAGACCTCATCTCTCCATTGCCACTCTATGTTGTTTAAAACAAAAATGTAAATGTGAAGTTTAACACAATTGCCCAGTGCATATGTGACCTGTTTTGGGAATTTAAATCTTTCCCCATCTGTGGACCTGTGGCTTGCCTTGAACTGGCCCTCCACGCTGCTCTCTCATTGTCAGGGAGAGGTGCAAGCTCTGAGCATCTCTCTATCTCTTCCTCCACAGAATGTGCTCGCATTCTGGCTTTCTCCACTCCCATGTGTGAGAACCCCATTGCCAAGGCAAAAATGTGTGCTTATTCTTTGGTCACCCAGGAAAATGTATAGCCTTAAGACATTTCAGCCACTGCCTTGTGTCCCCCACACCTGACACACAAGTGAGGAGCCTTTACTCCTCTGAGTGGATCATCTTTGTTACTCCTCCCACCCCGATACAATATACTCTATCAGTTCTTCAAGGGCAAGGGTGCTGTGCTTTATTTGCCTGTTCTCTCATTGCTGATCCTGGCACCCAGCCCTGAAGTGGGCCTCAGAATCTGTTCATTTCTTGAATGAATGAACTGAATGCACACCAGCCAGATACTTTCCTAACCATCTTTCTTCATCTCAATTTGTGTGCTCAATCTCAGCTGCATGGCTGTGTATGTATTCCTGATTAAGGAGCACTAAGTAGGTCAAGTGATGGAAAACAATGAACACATCCAAAAACTGTATTTTGATTTAAGCTTCTCATTCTTTATGTAGTAAGGTTCTCTATCCTTCTGTAAAACTTTCAGATGTTTGTGGGGAAGCATGGAGGCCTTGTGATGGTTATATCCCAGAAACTCTTCCTAAATCTAGGTCTCAGGTTGCTTTCTTCCTTGAAGCAGGATCTATCAACTCAGACTACCTTTGCCTTCTTTTTACTGTGCTTATCCTCTTATATCCCTTGGAATTCTTCAATGTCAGAGTCTGTTTGACTCTTACTGATTAACACTACAGGCAAAATGAGGAAACAGATAATAAATATGGGGACATTATAAAAGCTTAAAAACTCCAGCTTAAAAAGCTTAAAAATACCATTCTTTGCCTTTTTGCTATGGTAACTGGCTGAGGGAGGTAGCATAGCCCAATGGCTGCTTTGAATCGCACCTCAGCTGCCTGGAGGAGGGACTTGGGTAGCCGGTGTGACTTTTGTGCTCTCAGTTTTACCATCTGTAAAGAGGGGACACTAAATCCGCTTCTCAGGGTGGTTTGTAAGCATCCCATTGGATGACTGATACATGTTTGCCCTTAGTCCAGAGCCTGCGGCATCCTTACCGCTCAGATCATTGTAATTAACATCACTGCTGCCGCTCTCGCTGGAGTTATTGGCACACGTGGTAGGCACTGGAGCTGGTATAACTTTTTCACTGCAGGCGTGGCACGCCCTGAAATTCTGCTCCTTCCTCAGCCCCATATTTGAAGGGGAGCTTTATTTGCCTTCTCAGCAAGACTTAATGAGCTGAGTCCAGAAAACTCAAGCCAAGGAGAAGGGAGGCGAAGGGAAACACCAGTCTAATGCAAGGATAAATACAAGTTGGTTTTCTTGAGAAGACCTCTAGAAGGATCTCAGATACTCAAAATGAACCACAGGTGATCAGCCATACAATTTCTTTATTTGACTGCAAATTCTTTGGGCAGGATAAAAATTGCTAAGGTTCGATGTTCTTATCAACCTGAGTGTTTGGCTTCTCTACTCTAGGCACCTGACTCCTGACTCCTGACACCCTCCTTAATGGCAGAACAAGAGCCCAGACTTCCCCAGATATCAAAGATGAAACGATAAACTCTTTTTGAATGAATAAATAAACGAGTGAGTGAGTGAATGAATGAATGCATACATGAATATAAGAAAGACAAGGCCCCTATGGCAGCCAGAGCTGCCTAGATACAGTAATCCCAAAGCCACACCTCTAGCATTTCCTAGGAAGGACAATATATATGTAAATAGAGCCATCACGTCAGGCCTCAGAGGGTTCATCTAGCGCTTACAAAGGCCACTTCACATTTCTCCATGAAATTCCAAAACTTGATAGCTTTCTTAGTGATGGTGAGGAATAAAAACTTCAAAAATCATGCAATTTGAAAAGTAAACTGTTTACGGTTCAGAGTAAAAATTCTGAACTTAACTACTTGGCAGCTATCAAAATGTAACCCGATGACACAACAGTGATTTAAAATGTAAATAGACCTTTGGGCGTGCAGCTAAGGGAGCAGACCTCCCCAACCAAGCCTAGTTCTGTAGAAACTTAGCCCTTGCAGGGACAGGATGGGACCCATGCACTCACCTGGTCACTGCCTGGACTGGGGCTTAAACTACTTAAGCTTGCAGATGGTGACTCCACCTCCAGCCCCTCACTCCCAGGGGTATAAAGGAAGCACTACAAATGCATGCCCTAAGATACATTTTCACGAAGGAAGTATGCGCTAAATGAAATCTATGTTAATAAGCATATCAGATGTTCTTTAAAAAGTAATATGTGATCTCCAGGAGTAAGAGGTCGTGTGTGAACTGCACTGTGCTGTGTGCCCACTGTGTGTCCTCGTTGTGAGTATTAACTGAATCTAGACCTTGAAATGTGCATATGAGTGCGTATGAACACACGTATACTCTCAAGCTCTGTGCCTTAAAAGCATATTTAATTCAATAAACCTTGCCTATTACTGTTTAATTTCGTAGGATGGAGACAACTAGGCAAGACTCCTTGGTATGCAGTGGTCAAAACGATCCTCACAGTCCTAGACCCTCCTTAGACCCTCCTTAGCTGTGGGCATCTGGTGCCCCAGGGCCTGGCAGTATGAACTGGGGTTGGTGCCAGGGCCTGTGGAGCCACTGCTGTTCACAGTTTCCCTGATAGGAGCTGGCAGACAGTGCCTGGGGTGGGGTAGGACTAGATGACCTCTAAATTCCCTTCTAATCTTAAGACACCGCCACAGCCTTAGAAGCCATGACACTAGTATTCTACAATATTAAACTCTCACCCATAGCTATAATTCTGAAGCCTCCTTGTGGGTCTCTTCTACTTTTTTCAGAAGACCAGTCCAAAATGGGTAGTATACAGATAGAAATGTGATCCATCAGTTTTGTTCTTTTTTTTTTTTTCTAATTCACCCAGTATTAATATAATTACGTGAAAGCACATGATCAAATATAAAATTCTTCATACACAAAAAGTCATACACATTTCATAACTTCAGCCAAAACACTCAGAAGCTCCAGGCAGGAGTAAGCCAAGCTTAATTTTTAGAGGAATATCAAAGCCAATAAAGCAAACCAAGGAAGCTGCCTATGGATATAAAATTTGGGGCACAATTGGGTTCAATTCAATTCAATGCAAGAAATTGAAATATTGAGTATCTACTAAGTGTTGGCCCTCTGCTGGCTTTCTATTCCATACGAAAGGGGCTTGTTTGTTTTTAGGGGTTGATACTACACAGATGGTTTTCATAGAGATGGTGAGAGGTAGAGCAGAGCAAGAACACAGATAAGCAGTTTTTCGTGTAATAATCACAATTATAAAAATGACTAAAAAGTTACCATTTACGGAGGGCTGATCATATGCCAGGGCTTATGCCACGCCAAGCATTATATATGTGTATGAACGTTTGTATATATAATTCCCAATCTTCACAATCAACAAAGGTAGTTATTCTTACCTCCTATTTTACGTATGAGAAAACCAAGTCATAGAGAGGTTAAATTACTTGACCAAGTGCTAAGCCAGATTTTGAAAACATAATGGTCTGACTTCAAAGCCAGCAGGCTCTACATTACACCTACATTAGTCTACATTTTACCAGCTTCCATAATGGCCGTTAATACTTGGCAGAAGGGATGAGGGAGGGGCCCAGCCTGGCTTGTGGCTCTTGGTGAGAGTGGCTCACCCTGTGCTCAGCCCCTCATGCCACACCTACCCCCACCACCTAAGCTAGGCATCTCTCCTTGTTATTTCTCTAAACAGGCCAGATGTATGATCCAGACAAGAAGTGTGGAGACAGCTCTTGAACCTGGCTTTGAGCTATGTTCAATACTCCAAGTAGTTAATTTAGGTCAGGTATTTTCCAGCCACCTTCACAGTCTTTCTTTCTTCTCTTTAAGTCAATTTGACTACAAGTGCAAGCTCCCTGATCTCGAGTCTATCAGAAGCTCTGATTGTGGCCCATCTACCCTGCAGCTTGGTTCCTGGTCAGAGGGCAAAGCTTGCCTGGAAGTGAGACTTTGAAATGGCACTTGGCTTGGTTCCCTGAAGTAAGTCACATGCTCTCAGCCCTCTAGTCCTTCTCCTACTGTTGCAGCCACCCAAGGGGAAGCTCATATGAAAACAGCAGGTTACTCCCCATTAGCAAAGATACATCTTTGCTCGGCTCGTCTGGCAGCCACAAGCAAGCTGTGTTTTATTCGTGAACATCCTTCTTGTTTCAGCAGATAATGGACTCTAGTTAGGAGACAACATAGTAAACACAGCATAAACAATGGGATGTGCATCTGGAATGAGTCTGCATATAAATAAGAGTGCTGGGAGCCAGGGAGGTAATAAGTCAGGAATGCAACGGAGAAAGGTTATTAAAAGAGGAGCTTGTAAAAATCTGCAACAAGGCTGAAAGCTTGGAGCATTTCTTGATTACAGAAGGACCAAAGGCAGCAGCCTGTCTCATCTGTGCTCTCACTAGCTGAGTTCCCGGACATCTCGCTTAAAATCCTGCTATTACTCACGTTGTTCAATTGTAAAGTTGAGCTTTTATACACTTAAAGAAAAAGCTCTAGGGCTACTGTGAAGATGTGTGCATGAAGCTTTATGAAAAAAGCTGATATTGCTGTACAAATGGAAGGTTATATGATTCTTAATTTTGGATAGTGGCTGAAATTACTCTTTTATACATCTAAGCCTTCTTGTTGGTTGAATATCAAGCAAAGTTATCTTTTCTCACAGAAATCTCTCAGGGATTTATCAGGCATAAAAGGAATCAAAAGTATTTTCCACTGTGTTATAGTCAAAACAGGAAGATCCTTTTTATTAGTCAGCATATGGTCAGCTATGCTGCAATAACAAATAAATCCTGCAACCCCATTGGCTTAATAACAATAATAGAAAAGAGGATGTTCATATGCCTTTCTGAGGCAACACCTAGTGTGTCTTGGACATGTCTCCTGGGTCTCTATTCACACAGTGAATTCTAAGTCCTGGGCTGCTTCCACAACTTCTTGCATTGCCACAGAAGGGGAAAAAAGGGCTGGATCCCATGATGAAAGGCTTTCAATAGGCCACAAAAAGTTTTATCACTTCCACTCTTTTCCATTATTCAGAATCCAGTTCATGGCCCCGACCCAACTGCAAGGGAGGCTGTGACATGTGGAGGAACCCATGGATATCTTGGTGGCCCTGTGTCTATCTCACCTTTCTTAAAGTTAGCATTGGCTAATGAATACACAGGGGAGTCTTGTAGTCATGGAAGAGACTAGACTACTTTGCTGTTGCTACAATGACCTGTAAGCCTGTGGCCAGGATTAGGAACTTGCATATTTGCGGGGGCAGAACAAGATTCCCAAAAGGATTTACCCACCAGCTGCAGACCTGCTGTGTGGGTTCATTGTGATTCTAATTCTGAAAAGCGGTGTGTCTGCTCCCTGATTTATTCTGGGTAACACCTAAGTAATTTAACCATATGTCCAGGCTAACTGCTGCCATACTATCTTAGTAGCTATGATATCGTTGGGATAGTATTACCTTTTAGCCTTCTAATGCTGAGGCTAATAGCTTTGGTCAGGCATTTTGCTATTGATTAGAACATGTTATTAAAATCCTTGAATCATTGTGTGAAAAGAAAACCTTGTTAAATGCAATCATATATATCTTACAGCCTAGCATCTGGCATTTTCATAGTTTGAATTCATCATAAATTGCTGACATTAGTTACTACCTTCAACCTCTCTCAATTTTAAAGTGATTCAATGGTAACTTTTAGAGTTACAGAAGATATCTCAGCATTGAGATTATTGAGATTTAAATTAATTAAATAAGGAGGCCATGAGACTGGTATTGCTCTACACCATGGCAGCATATGTAAGCAAACCAAAATCTAAGCCTGTAAATGCCTCAGAATTGAACCCTAAGGGCAACCAATCACAAACAGCCAAGTAGACTTTAAGCTGTAGCCAGTCAATGGTTTTTCCTTACTTTGCTTCTGCCTTTACTCCATAAAAATCTGTCCTGTAGGTGGAGTACTCATAAACACTTCTGGTTTGGCACTACTCAATTGAAATCGATTTTTGCTCAAAAAAACTTACAAATTTTAATATGCCGCAGTTTAGCCTTTAACAGATTCCAATGTTATATTTTATGACTTTGAGGCCTACTTTTGAACAGAATGGGCATCTATAGGAAGCAATTGTTACCTTAAAATAACACTCTGCATTTTAGTTAATTTTAAATACCTTTTCCAGATGGACAGCCAACTGTTTTCATCAGTGTTTGGAACTTCCCAGCAGTTAAACGCTGGTGTATAAAAGTTACATTTTATTTTCAACAATGCAGTCTGTTCTTAGACCGAGTCCATTCTCTCTATTTGTGAGCTTGATGATTTGAATTCACCAATCCTAAACTCCATCTGTTTGTTGCCTGAAAGCAGTTGAACAGATTTCAATAAATTTAGAAACTGTAAATAAATAGTTGAATAAGCCTGAATGATGGGTAAGATTTAAACATTGAGGATGGTCAGCCATTACATTTATAAGACTTTGAGATGTCTTATCATTCACAAGGTCAGATAAGAATTTCCTACTTCCTCACAGTCCAAATGGTGACATCATTTCCTTTCAAACTATGCAGAATAAAGTAAATTCAGCCTAAATTTAAACTGCCATATCTGTCCCCTCTGGTTTCCCTAGGCTTCTGAAATTAGTCATCTCTACGTTCCTTTTGCATTTCCATTAATTTTCCTATAGAAGAAACAAACAACAAAGAGAAAAATGATAACAGAACATGTAAAACATTTGTGTATTATCTTATTCCTAAAGAATTTGAGTATATTCTAACAGCAGAACTTACGGTGCTTTAAAGGCTATTGAAACCCCAGCAATTCTGGGGAACACATGCTGATATAAAATAAAAAGGAATATATGACAAAAACCTGACGTAACAAGAGCTACCTTTTTTTCCTAACCATTATTTACTGCAAGTATATTATATTTCAAGCCTTGCTAAGCAGTTTCCATATGGTATTCTATTAATATTTGCAAAGAATACATGAGTTATCTTTTCTGTCCTCGTTTAACAGATGAGAAGAGCAAGTCTGGAAAAGGTTAAGTACTTGCCAAAATCACAAGGCTGGTAAATAGAGAAGCTGGGATTCAAACACAAGTCTCTCTCTTCTCATCTTTTGATTTCTTCTGTTTGTTTTTTATTGAAGGGGTTGGGCGGTGCCAGTGAAAGAAGATGCATCTTTCTTCAAGTTCTTTGTTGCTTCCAGAAAGTCTGTGTTGATTAGGTAAAAGAAGATGTTCAAACTTTTGTTTCATCGATGTCTTTGATATTCCTATTTCAGATGATTCTTTTAAATGGACGGCTAGGGCACACATGCTAACTTCATTCTTATACACACAACACTCAGATAGATACGGGCATCTGAACATGATTAGAATCTTTTTTCTCTGTATTTCTACCATGAAATAGGAATTTAAAATACATTTCAGGTCCTGTTTGTTTTCATATTGCTAAACTTCCTGTACCTTTCACTGATTACCTTTTTTAAAACTTAAATAAACTTTATTGAGATGTAATTGACATACATTTAAGTGAACCCATTATAAGTGTACAATTCAATGAGTTTGGGTAAATATGTACATACGTGTAACCACAAGCACAGTAAAGATAGAAATTTCCATCATTCCAGAAAGTAGGAAGGCCTACCTGTTTATAGTCCATCCTATGATCACATATTTGGCTTGTGACTATTGATCTTCTTTATGTGACTACAGAGGAGGTCTGCATATTATAGAAGTTCATATAATGGAATCATACAGTACATACTTTGTACTCCTTTTTTTCTTCTCAGAATAATGTTTTTGAGACACAACCTTTTAAAAACTGAAGTACAGTTGATTTACAATATTATATTAGTTTCAGGTGTACAGCATAGTGATTAAATATTTTTGCATATTATATTCCATTATAAGTTATTGTAAGATAATGGCTATAATTCCCTGTGCTGTACAATATACCCTTGTTGCTTATCTATTTTATACATAGTAGTTTGTATCTTTTAATTCAATAACCCTAATTTGTTCTTCCCCTCCTCCCTCTCCCCTTTGGTGACCATAAGTTTGTTGTCTGTATCTGTGAGTCTGCTTCTGTTTTGCATACATTCATTTGTATTATTTTCTAGATTCCACATATACGTAATAGCATACAGTATTTGTCTTTCTCTGACTTATTTCATTAAGCATAATATTCTCTAGGTCTATCCACGTTGCTGCAATTGGCAGCATTTCATTCTTTTTATGGTTGAGTAACATTCCATTCTCTCTCTCTCTCTCTCTCTCTCTATATATATATATATACATATATATATATATATATATCTCATTCCATTCTCTCTCTCTATATATATATCTCACATCTTCTTTATCCATTCATCAAGACACTCCCCTTTTGGTGCATGTGTCAGTCCTTGGTTCTTTTGATAGGAGGGTGGTATTTATTGTGTAAACACAATTTGTTCATCTATTCATGTGTTGATGGCTATTGAGGTGGATTTTGGTTTGGGACTATTATGAATAAACCTATGATGAACACTTTGAATATATATATTTTTGTTAATATATGCTTTTGTTTCTCTTGGGTAAATATCTCAGAGTAGGATGACTGGTTAATATGTTAAAGGTATGTCTAACTTATAGGAAACTAATCAACTGTTTGCCAAAGTGGCATATTCTTACCAGCAACTCTCATACACTCCTATATGGAGCTGCATTCGCTCACTAATCTGACCAACTTTTGGTACTGCCAGTGTTTTAAAAATTTGGCCATCCCAGGTGTGCAGTAGTTTTTATTTGCATTTCCTGCTGACTAATGATTTGAAGTACATTTTCAGGTGCTTATATTACTTGTTTTCTGATGTTTCCCTTTAAATATTTTGTCCATTTGGAAAATTGGATTGTGTCTTCATATTGTTGAGTTATAAGAGTATGGTATATATTCTCGATACAAATCATTTTTCAGATATATGTATTGCAAATATATTATTGTAGACTATCATTTTATTAGTATCTTTTGAAGAACAGATTTTTAAAATTTTGATGTTCAATTTATCAATGTGTCCTTTTATGACTTGTGTTTTTTCTATTCTATCTAGAAATCTTAGCCTATCTGAAAGTCAAGATTTTTTCCATGCTTTCTCCTAAAGTTCTAAAGTTTTAAGTTCTCACATTTAAGCCTATAATCATTTTAAGTTAATTTTTGTGTATGGTATGAGGTAATGGACAGGCTTTATTTCCATATAAATAATCAGTTTTAGAGCAGTTTTTCTTGAAAAAACTATATTTTCCCATTGAATTACTTGGGTTCCCGAAAATCAATTCACCATATGTGCATGGGTCTATTTTCAGACCCTGAATACTTTCCCATTGATCTATTTGTTTATCCTTATGTCTTACTTTGACTTTATAGAAGATCTTGAAACTTAAGTTATATGATTCCTCCATTTTTTCTTCTCTTCCAAACTGTTTTAGCTATTCTGTAATGTTTGCATTTCCAAATACATTTTTGAATCAAATCACTTTCTTAAAAAAATCCTGCTGAGAATTTGTTTGGGATTGAGTTGAACCTATAGATCAATTTGGGGGAGAATAAACAACTTGAGTCTTTCAATCCATGAACATGTAATTTCCACCCATTTATTTTAGTCCTCTTTAATTTTTCTCAGCAAAGTTTTAAAGGAACAAAAGTTAAACATATTTTGTTAGATTTATTCCGCAGTATTTACTTTTTGATGCTATCCTAAATGGTATTTTTAAAATTCAATTTTCAATTGTTTTAGTATACAATTTATTTTTGTATCTTGTTTCCTGAAACTCTACTCAACTTATTATTAGTTCTCAAAGTTTTTCTCTAGATTTTTTTAGAATTTTTCTCTATATATGATTATGATACCTATGAATAAAAACACTTTTATTCTTTCTTTCCCTATCTGTATGCCTTTTTTTTCTTTTTCTAGCCTTATTGAGCTAGCGTGGAACTCTAGTACAAAGCTGAATAGTAGTGGTGAGAGCAAACCTCCTTACCTTGTTTTTGTCTTTCACGGGAAATAGTTTAGTTTTTACCATTGAATATTATCCTAGCTATAGGTTTTTCATAGATAACTCCACCACATTAAAAGATGAGAATAGGTGTTAAAATTTGTTAAATAATTTTGCTACCTCTATTGATAGAATCACATGGTATTTCTCCCTATTTTCTTAATATGATAAACTATATTGATTGATTTTTAGAATGCTATACAAATCTGCCAATGCTCGAATAAGCCCCACCTTATCATGATGTATTTTTTTATGTATTGCTATATTTGATATGATAATATTTTGTTAAGGAATTTTGCATCTATATTCATGAAGGTCCTCAGTTTTCTTATGATATCTTTGTCTAGTTTTGGTTTCAGTCTTGGTTTCAGTGTGCCAGAGCGGGTGCTGGACTCAGAGGAATAAAATAAGTTGAAAATGTTCTTACATCTTCTGCTTAGAACAGGTCTTGGCATAGAAATACTATTTATTTCTTAAATGTTTGATAGACTTCACCAGTAAGGACACCTCTACTTTTTTATTAGAAGTTTTTTTTTTTTTTTTTTTTTGCGGTACGCGGGCCTCTCACTGTTGCGGCCTCTCTCATTGCGGAGCACAGGCTCCGGACGCGCAGGCTCAGCGGCCACGGCTCACGGGCCCAGCCGCTTTGCGGCACGTGGGATCTTCCCGGACCGGGGCACGAACCCGCGTCCTCTGCATCGGCAGGCGGACTCCCAACCACTGCGCCACCAGGGAAGCCCTATTAGAAGTTTTTAAATGAAAATTACAATTATTTTAATAGACCTATTGCTATTCAGATTGTCCATTTCTTCTTGTGCTGTTGGTAATTTGTGTTTTTCCAAAAATATTTCCATTTTATTTAAGTTGTCTAATGTATAGCCATATGACAGTTCTTAGTATTCTCTTATTATTTTAAAAATATCTATAAAATACCTCGAGTTCTGGTGGAATATAGTCTAAGTTTATTTCTCACTCAAGAGTTGCTAGAGGTCATATTAACCCTCAAGGGCTCCCAAGCATATATTGAGTCAGTGATCTAGGCTGTTAGATCTTGTGTTTCTGCAATCTCCATGCATGGTTTCCATATCCACTGCTAAATGAAGACAGAGCTAGAATGTCTTGCAGGGTTTTTCCGTGTCTCACTTTGTAAGTGAAGCATGCCATTTTCCTTCACAGCTTTTGGCCAGAAATAGTTGCTTGGCTCTATCCAGGTGCAAGGGATCTAGGTGAGATAGTCTTCATTGTGCCCAGTAAGGAGAGAACTCGATATTGATGGCCACTAATTATGTCTACCTCCATGTGTATCTGTCACCATATTTTGCTTCTCTCCAATACTGAACAGGGTGCTTCTGACCATATCATATGTCTGTAATCCCTCCAACTGTTCAAAGGGCTTTCATATCCATTATATTAATATGTTTCTTAACCAATCTGTGAGTTAGGCAGAGCAGGTTGTTTTAACCATCTTACCTTGGGTAGGTATGGTGAGGCCAAACACAGATCAAGAGAAAGAAAACAGAAACATACAGTTTTGCTCTACCCACAGTTCTCTGGAGAGAACGCAGCATGCCACTCGGGGAAGCATTGGGGTGGGTAATGAAGCAAAGGGAGGTGCACTGTGGGCAAGCACCTTTGTTGGGGTTTCTGCAGGAAAGAAAGAGCAAGGCAGGGCCAGCGGATTTAGGATTGGCTAATTTGGATAATTTTAGTAGGCTTTGGGCCATAAGGGCTGTCAGGAATTGTCTGTTACCTGGCCCTGGGATGATTAGAGACCTCAAGTATGAGAGTTTGATAAGGGAGGTAGTTGGAAGTGTGGACTTATTTGGTTGCTTAAGAAGGGGAACTGATGGGCTTCCCTGGTGGCGCAGTGGTTGAGAGTCCGCCTGCCGATGCAGGGGACGCAGGTTCGTACCCTGGTCCGGGAAGATCCCGCATGCCGCGGAGCGGCTGGGCCCGTGAGCCATGGCCGCTGGGCCTGCGCGTCCGGAGGCTGTGCTCCGCGATGGGAGAGGCCACAAAAGTGAGAGGCCCACGTACCGCAAAAAAAAAAAAAAAAAAAGAAGGGGAACTGACTGACGTCTAGTCAGCTCCTGAAAACCGGGTCAAGATAGTGCTTAAAAGCTGATTTTCAGGGCTTCCCTGGTGGCGCAGTGGTTGAGAGTCCGCCTGCTGATGCCGGGGACGCGGGTTCTGTGCCCTGGTCCGGGAGGATCCCACATGCCGCAGAGCGGCTGGGCCCGTGAGCCATGGCCACTCAGCCTGCGCATCCAGAGTCTGTGCTCCGCGGCGGGAGAGGCCGCGACGGTGAGAGGCCCGCGTACCGGAAAAAAACAAAAAAAATTTACAGAGGTATTATTTATTGTCCCCATTTTACATTTAGAGAACTGAGTCACATTAGGGTTAGATCATTTACGCAAGCTCATCTAATTATTACCTAGAAGGCCCTAGGGTTAGAACACAAAAATCTGATTCACTGATGGATGTGCTTCCAGTTCAGTACCTTACACATAAAGGAGGTTTAATAAATGCTTCCATGAACCACACTACCCAGTCAGAAGCCTGGGTTTCCCACTCTGTGGCCTCATTTAGAGGTGTGGCTCTTCCTCTTCTCACACAAGACCATGGTGTGTCCGTATGCCAGAGCGGGTGCTGGACTCAGAGGAAGTGCCTTCTCACTCCAGTTCTCAATGAAGGCAGTCTTTCCATCTGCTTTCATTACAGGGATTACAGACACATAACATGGTTTGAAGAGGCAGCACATAAGAAAAAGACAGCAGATACGGAGGCCAAGGTGGCAGCCTTCCAGGGGATGGCAATAATTAAAGCTGGTGCATGAAGCTTTTCCCAGACTAGATTTCCCTAGCACAAGGGTTAGCCTAAAACTTCAGTGCCATCCTTTTAAAGGGTACATGCATAGATAGAACCATCACATTCAACAATGCCTAAGAGTCTCAAGAACTAAATGGTGCTCCCCACCACCCATTTCCCAAGCAATGCTGATCAAGGCAAGCTTGCGGACTGCTGAATTCAGTTTTCTGGGGAACAGCAAATTACCAGGAGTTAGCATGTTGTGGTGTGTAGGCCATGTGAATACCAAGACCTATTTGCAAACACTATAGGAAAGCTAAATTGAGTTAATTTCAATTTCTTGAATTGAAACACTGAATTAAAAAACAATTTAAATGTATCGCTCTTTTAGAAAAATATCAATGCTTTAAAATTAATTTCATTTTTTAAATGTACCATTAACTCAATAAAGCCTTTTGGGCTTTTTAAGCTAATTGTCTTTGAACTCATTTTAAATTCAAAAGTCTTTATAATTTTGATAATATTTTAAAAACTATCCTCACGATAGCAGTTCATATTATAAACTTAGAAGGACACAGAAAAAACTAATGAGGCCCTTGTACAACAATGTTACACATATTTTTGAACCATTTGTATTATTTTTGTAGAACAGTAGGAGTTATCCCACTTTGTTTAATGAAATCATATGTGTGTATGTATCTGTATGTATATATGTACACAGTAAAAATTTCTAAATTCATGGAAAAAATTCCAAAGACTCTACACTAGAATGTTATCTCTAGGGAACAGACAACATGAGTATTTTACTATAATTTTTATACTTTTATTATTTTAACTTGATTAGTGCTAGCAAGTTGTTATAATTTCTATAACTGACAAAACATATAATTTAATAGATATTTTAAGCTCCAAAGCCAACAATTTGTTTGAATATGGTCAGTTCATTTTGCCCACATGGGAACAGGATTTAAGGCTCTTCTTAGCAGTTTGGCCACATATTATGAACATTTTCCATGCCATGACTCTTCCACAACAACAATATTTTAAATAGTTTCATAATATCCCACTTTATAAATGTATAATCACTCACTGTCAAGTTTCAAATTTCAACGGGGACACATGTTCATTGAGAATAATACAGAAGTGAGGTTGGAAAGTAAATGGATTCTCTTCTCACTTTCCACTCCTTTAGAGGAACACATTTTAAAAAGTTTAACATATGTTTTTCTAGACATTTTACTATTTACATACAAATTCAAACAGTATAAGAGAGTATCCAATGAAAAGAAAAAAATTCTTTCCCTGTCCCACACCGTCTTTTAACTGTTCTATTTTTAGTGCTTCTAATAGTAATTCAGATATGATTTACCAACTTAAAATACCATTTGTTGATTTGCTTAGTGTATGAGACATACCTGTCACTTACACGATTTCCTTTTCCTTTCAACTGTCAATCGTCTTGTTTTAGTTTTAAGTCTATTGTTTTATTTTCTAGTTTTGAAATTATATTAAAATATCTATTTCTTGACCCATCTACGTACAATTACATTTTCCTTGCTCCTTGAGGGCTAGGGCTGGTCAAGGGTTAGGGACCTGGATTCCACATGTTTTGCATGGCATCTGCACAAATGTACCAGGATTCTAGCTCATTCGATGGCCCAACTCTTCCTTCTAGAGCAGCTCTAGATCCTAGTCTCAAAGACAGCAGACTCTGCATTCTGACTGGTAAAAAACCCACAGAGAAAGGATAGGTAGGGAAAATGTGTAGCCAGCGTTCCTGGTTTGTCTTCGTCCACTATCTTGAATCTATTAGGGCCCAGATCTGACTTCTTTGCATGTATGGGCACAAGGCCCACGGAGGCTTTAAGACAGTGACTAAAGAATGGATTTATCCTTTTCTTTAGACACGCTCATGAGCAAGAAGGAGGAGGAGGTCAGATCTGTCACCAAATGCTCTTCAATATTCCCCAAATTACTAACTGTCTTCAAAAGGGTAAGGTTACCAAGCAAAGGGCTGCGATTTTCTGGAAATAGTTTTTCAGAGAAGCATTATTTCAATGGCTTGATCTGTCAGCCTGGGATCACGCACAGGTTGACAGATTTTTCAGACAGAATGGTGTTCCAATACTCCCGCTAGTTCTGGGCAGGAAGGCAGGGAGGATTTGGGGAAACAGCAACTATTGTGATGGAGAAAGAGCTGTCCTGCTCGCCCTTTTAGAAATAATCCTCACATCTGTACAGCACTTCTCAAACCATTCTCAAATCCATCCTTAGTTGGATTACACAGGAGGTTCACATCAGTCAGACCTAACCCACCCATTCTTCAGCCAGTACAAGCAAGGTTAGGATCACTTACACTGTTTGTTTAATCATCAAGGATTTCCCCCACCTTGTTTCCACCATGTTCCAGTTCTGCAGTTTCTTAACTGTAGCTAATTTCCCACTATTGGCTCCATGTCCGCTTTTCGGCAAAATCCTTGGAGATTTTTATGACTGCATTTCCTCTCTCTTACACTTGTTTTACCATCTAATTGCCTGCCTCTTCCTTTTTTTAAAATGACTCATCTATATCAAGTCTTTCCAAGGCATTCTACTTGGTGTGCATAAAAAAACAACTCTCTTTTCATGTTCGTCTTCCATTGGCTTATGTGACATTTAATTAAACTACATCATTACAAGAGCATACATACAGGCATAAATGGTTGGGGTACAATCACAGCTGACATGGCTGAGCATCCCACTCAGTTGGTGGAAGTGACAGTGTTAATATATATCAGAAATTAGCCAACTAGCAGAGAGCCTTCAGCATGCTGTGCCGTCAGTCAATATGATTTACCAAAGACATGGAAAGGATTCATTAAATAGTTGGTTAAGGGAGAGCAGTTCAGAGAGCTTGCACTTCCATGAATTCTACAAAGATTAGTCATGAGAGCTCTTTCTGCATCACAGAGGGCACTGCTCTAGCTTGTATCCCTGGGACCTGAGTCTTGATTAGCCTGTATGTGGCTAGCACCTTGGCAGACCCATTTTGGACGAGGGAGGCTGGGAGGATGTGGGGATGGTTCAGACTCCCCTGAAATTGTCTTCCAAATTTCAGAGTTCAATGAAATTGAACTAAATCAGGATCACTAAATTGTGAGCTGAGCATAGCTCCAATGATATCTATTGTGGTGGGTAGAGTAGTGCCTCCCCCTAAGATGTCAATATCCTAATCCTTAGAATTTGTGAATAAATTAGCTTACATGGCAAAGGGAAATTAAGGTTGCAGATGAAATTAATGTTGCTCATCACTGTTCCTTAAAATAGGGACATTATCCTGGCAGGCCCAATGCAATAAGAAGGGTCCTTACAAGTGGGAAAGAGTGAGTTGGAGGTAGATGTGACCCTGGAGAAGCTCGAAATAGTTCAGTGTCAGGAGAATTCAACCTACCGTTGTTGGCTCTGAAGATGGAAAGGACCACAAGTGAAGGACTGTGAGTACCCTCTAGAAGCTGGGAAAGGCAAGAAAAACAAATTCTCCCCATAAAGGAATGCAGCCCTGCAAACACCTTGATTTTAGCGTCCTGAGACATGCCTCAGACTTCTGACCTCCAGAACTGTAAGATAATAGGTTTGTGTTTTTTTTGTTTTTTTGCAGTACACGGGCCTCTCACTGTTGTGGCCTCTCCCGTTGCGGAGCGCAGGCTCCGGACACGCAGGCTCAGCAGCCATGGCTCACGGGCCCAGCCACTCCGCGGCATGTGGGATCTTTCTGGACCGGGGCATGAACTCGTGTCCCCTGCATCGGCAGGCGGACTCTCAACCACTGCACCACCAGGGAAGCCCCGAGGTTTGTCTTTTTTAAGCCACTAAGTTTGTCATAATTTGTTATAGCAGCGTAGGCAACTAGTACCTCTACCTTCTTATTTCTGTGACATCGTCTGCTTTCCTAATAAAGGAAATTACATTTATAGGATTTATTTAATGTAAGCTCTGAATTTTACAACCCCTTCCTACTCCCGCTGTGTTTAAAAGTAGTTTTAAAGCTGCTGCTTGTGACTAGAGGAATGTAAAATAAAGGGCCAAACCTCTTTAAAGCATTTCAAACATTTTGTTGTGACTATCCAAGGAAAGCTTTGAAACAGCAGTTCTCTCGTGGATGGAAAAAGAGCAAGGAGCATGAAGTGCTCTGTGACGTGCCATGATTGATAAGCCAAGGTCCTGGGTGAGCAAGTGTCAGGCCTTGTTTAGAGATGGGAGGGCCTCCCAGGGCAGCTGGCATCATCCCCTGCTGTGCTCAGCTGGACTGGTCCCCAGAGTGACCTTGCAAACACCGGTCACCGCCAAGTTTATCTTGGTCGGTGTTGTCTATCAGCACAGAACCTCTTCCATTTAGACGGTAAGACCCCAGGGAGTTGCAAGAAGAAGCAACGCCAAAGAGAATGCACAATGTTAAGTCACTGGGGCTTTGCATAAAACACCAGAGGAATCAGAAAGAGGGAGCAAAACATCCCGCGACAGGTACAAGGCCTGTTGTGATAGGAAGATAGAGGACTGTGAAGAAGTGGAACTTTCCCCAACTCAGACTCCAACATAAAGATAAGATACATGTGCAGACAATTTACCAGTCGTGGTGATTAAATCCTGAGTGAGTGCCCAGGTGGTCCCTGTTTTGGAGTCAAAGAAGGGTCTTTCACCCTCAGCTTGGGTATGTGTGTGTTGGGGGTCCACTCGTAAGGAAGGGGATAAGCAGAAAAGGAAGATGCTCAGAGTTCTGGATGGGTATCAGAGTGTCAGCACATACACTTTCTCAGGTGACCCCCGGTTGACCAAGAGGAATGATACGGGAGATTCTGTTATGGGACTTGTCCTGAGTGAGGAGTTTGGGTAAGCAGGCTCTCAGCAAATTGTAGCAGTTCTCTAATTTTGAACTAAGAAATTATACTTGGTCTCATTAATAGAGATTCTCTGAGGTTCATGAGAATAGGGGTGACATATATCAGTATTTCTGAAATATTAAGAATTTAGAGATGGGAGAGAAGGTTGCCCAGGATGGATATGTGGCTTGGGACAAGGCATCTCACCTGAGACTTGATTTTTCTTGTATAACATGGGGTCAAGGGGTTTCCCCTGTAACCTCAGACTTAAGAATAAAGTGAGATATGCATAGACTGTTTGGTAACTTTGAAGTACTTTGCTTAAGTTATGATTAATATTTTCAGGGCTGTAAATAGATTGACTTTAATTCATACCAATTTATCAGAATTACCAAAGTTTATAACAATTTTTCTGCCAAGGTATTTTACGGTCAGAGAACAAATTGGTTCCTTTTTGACCCTGTGACCTTCTTTAGTTGCTATCTCATATCTATTCTCCTTCTCTTGACCAAATTCCATGTTTCCACTTTCTCACCACCCCACTCACTCATCTGTCCCCATCACACTGGTTTATATATCCCCGTTGGTTTGTAGAAATTACTTTGGACAAGGTCACTAATGAGCTTCTAATTGTCAGATTCTCTAATAATAGTAACAATAATAATGATGGGGATAGCTAATGTTTATTGAGCTTTCATTATGTCAGGCATGTTTCTAAGTGATGTACATGTATTAACTAACTTAACTTTATCCTGTGACGTGGGTAATATTATCAATCAGATCAAGAAGGAAACTGGTACAGAGAGGTGTCCCTTGTCTAGGTCAGAGTTTGCAAGCGGCAGAGACAAGACACAAACCTAGGCAATCATACTCCACTGCCACACTTGCAACCACCATGCTACGCTACCTCTTACATTTAGATAGTGAGACCTTCTAGATGTGAATATTGCTTTCAGTGACAATCCTTGGTTGGGAATGGGGGATTGAAAAGCAAAGTGGGTGTGGGTGTATTAAAACAGTGGAGCTGCATTTAAGTCTAGGGATGTTCCTGCTCTTGTTTTGAGAGGTCTACAGATGAGCCAAGGTTGGCAGCCTTTCTGAGAGTTCTTGGTCTGGGGCTGTGACTGGGCAAGTGCAGAAGGGCAGGATGAAGAGGCTGTAATGGGGGGGGCAAGGAGAACCTCACTGGGCCTTTGGACGAGTCACCAGCAGGGAGGAGCAGGCAGGGTCAGCAGGGTAGTTCATGGGAAACCAGGGGGACTTTCAAAACCTCTTTGTGGCACCCTGGGGGCTTCAGGATCTGTGGTTTCCTAGTGCATGAGTGTCCCTGTCTTCGGGCTTCGTGATGATGATAAACAACTTATGTTCCTTGGTGGTCCTCACATCTTCAGGACTTGGGTTAAAATGGCGAACTGGCACTTCTAATAGAGCAGACAGCATGCTCCTGTACCCTTGTTAACTTCCTCTTTGCCTCCTTAGGGGTACAGTGAAGCTGGACAGAAAAAGCAGAGCCCATTGCAGTCTGCCTGTGTACATGTCTGCATCCTACAGAGATGTGAGAGAAAAGGAAGGAAGAGACATTTTGAAATGCTATTTTGAGGGAAAAGCCTCAAAAATGAAATGGAGCTGTAGTCAACTAGAATACAGATGTGTTAGCTCGCCTGTTCTGGGATAAGTTATTTTTTCAGATGTACATAAAGCAATTTAGCCACTCATAAATTTGATGAGTCAAGACATAATCCCTTAAAAAGCAATGTTGGGTAATTTGCCTGTTATTTTATGGAAACCATGTAGTAACCACATAATGCAGGTGAGAGTCGACAGTGTAAATATACCTCACACTCCCAATCAATGGGGAGTCACTAAGAGAGGATTCAGGGAGCACCCTGGGGCAACTTCATGTACCATGTCTGTGAGTGTACAAATCTGTGTGCGTGTGCACATGGATGTGAATGTAGGCATGGATGAAGGCCGCTTTGTTTGTGTAAAGACAGTTTATTTTGTCAACAGAATGAAAATAATCTGACATGGCAATTCTGGCTCTCCATGACTGGGAAAATGTTGGTTTTTGTCTCCAGAATAAAGCACCTCGGGTCTGGAAATCTTACAGCTAATTAAATAATTTTTTCAAATGGACACCAAACAGGACAGTGTCTATTTTGGGAGCCCAATTTCTTCCATGAATTTCCTACCTCCTCCCAAAACCCATACCCCTGTTGGAAACATGACTGAGATGCTCTGCTGGTCCTATGGAAGTCCCCCCAGTCTGTGTTCTCTGGGCAGAGGATCAAATTACCTACCATGATCCCTTCTCACTCTCTTCCTCTTAATAATAGAACATTACCCCCACCCTGAGATTTAGCTGGGAACGTGTACACATCTACAGAGACAGAGGTTGATTACTCAGCCTCCTTATGGTTTAGCTGTGGCATGTGGTTAAATTTTGACCAAGAAAGTGATAATAGAAGTGATATAGGTAAACTTCTGGACTGAGTTTTCTAATGAAGCTATGTGTCTTTCTCTCTTTCTTTCCCCCTCCCCTCTGACTAGGAAATGGTAATCGAAGCTGCTCCCTTGGACCCATTGATGGAAGCTTCAGATTGAGGATGGCAGAGCTGCTCAAACTTCCTGAACTGTTGGATGAGACAGAAATGAACTTCTCTTTTATTTAAGCCTCTGGATTTTGGGTCTCTTTGTTATACCAACTTTCCTGTAACCTAACTAAAAGATCTATATGCAGGACCAATTTGAGCCCTAAAATATTCTGGTTGACATCTCCCCCCAAAGCCTAGATCTACTCCCTGAAGACTAGAGAGAGCTGCATGAGAGCAGAGCTCAAGACATTGTGGTTTGTTTAAACTATGACTCCTTGGAAAGTTAAGAAATGGAATGCATTGCAGTAGCTGGGAGAACATCACCAAGAAATTCACCATTAAATGTTTTGTTGTTGCTGATTGTGTAACTTCTGATTTTGATATAATTTCAAAATTATACAAAACTTACAGATAGGTTGCAAGAGTAGTGCAGGAACATTTGCAAACCCCCTTTTCGGATTTACCAACTGTTGTGCCCATTTTACTTTCTCATTCTCCTCTATTGCGTGTGTGTCTACTAATATATTCTTTTTTTCTGAATTACTTGAGAGTGAGAAGACTGTCTTTATGATTTTTTACTTTTTGGAAAAACATAGCCCAGTTATTTGTAGAATGTTCCTCAAACATGATTAGATTTAGGTTGTATATTTTGAGCAGGAACGTCATAGAAGTGATGCTGTGCCTTCTCAGTGCCTCATATCAGAAGTCAAGTGATGCCCATTTGTCACTTTGATCATCAGGTAAAGGTATTATCCACCAGGTTTTTCCATTGTAAGGTTACTCTTCTTCTCTGTTTATTTAGTAAAGAATGTGTGGGCAGATACTTTGGGGCCATGTAAATATCCTGTTACTCATCACACTTTTAAACCAGTTTTAACGTCCACTGTTACATTTTATATACTAGGAATTTTTAACAAAGACTTACTTGAAGAAAGTGCAGGTGCTTAGGACTATCTACCTTGGAAGAAAGAGACCTGGAGTCTAGTTTCAGCCCATCAACCCCAGACTTTGATTTCCTTTTTTGTAAAGTGGATGGTCCTGTTCTTGGGTGAAATGACTTCTATCTGGTTCTCTGAATCCAAGGATCTGGCGTTTACAGACAGGGGTACTCCTGGCATCTTCAGAAGGAGAGTTCTTTGAGGTGCAAAACTGTCACATGCTTTGTAGGATCCTTGGCATTCCTGGCTGTTGTTTACTAAAATTCCAGAAGTTTTCTGCCCTCGAGAGGTTTTAAAATATGGCTGTTCATTGTTTGACACCTCTCCTGTCAAGAGGTGAGGCCCATGTTACCTTTCCCTGAATCTGGGTGTGCCTGTGCTCAATTTGGCTGATACAGTACAGCAAAAGTGACACTGTGTGACTTCTGAGCTTTGGTCCTAAAATGCCATGTAACTTCCCCCTTGTTTGCAGGAAGTCTTAATCCTGGAGGCTTGAGATAGCATGTAAGATGTTGGCTTCCCTGAGGGTGCTACGCTATATACAGTTGCTCTGGTCAACAGTCCCAGCTAAGGCCACCTTTGAGTCATCTTGGCCCAGGTACCAAACATGTGAATGAAGAAGTCTCTACATGATTCCGGCCTACGGTTATTTGAGAACTTCTCAGCTATTTGAATCTTCCTAGCTGAGATCCTGGGTTGTTGTGGAGTAGAGGCAACTGTACCCCTTCTGAATTTTTTTTTTTTTTTTTTGTGGTACGCGGGCCTCTCACTGTTGTGGCCTCTCCCGTTGAGGAGCACAGGCTCCAGACACGCAGGCTCAGCGGCCATGGCTCACGGGCCCAGCCGCTCCGCGGCATGAACCCGTGTCCCTTGCATTGGCGGGCGGACTCTCAACCACTGCGCCACCAGGGAAGCCCCCTTCTGAATTTTTGACCCACAAAAATGTGAGCATAATAAAATGGTGGTTGTTTTATGCCATTTTAATTTGGAGGGCATTGCTATGCAGTGATACCTGGGACATCCATACCTTTCCAAGTCCCCCTGAAGGGCTGTACCACCCTCAAGTGGGAGCCACTGTGGATTCTAGCCTAATGCTTTCACTTTCTACTACTTGTCGACAAAATATATTTTAAGTCAAAATATTATGATACGGTGAGTGTTGTCTGTTTCTCCTATGTGTCCTCTGAGGGAACAAGGGCATTACTTTTGTGGGTTTTTTTGTAATGTCAGCAACCCTTGTTTACTCTCTAAAGTTTATTAGGAACCATGGCATGTTTATGGGACACTGATTACTTCCAAATAATAAGTACTTATAATAAGCAATATCAGTCATACTGTGCTTTTGGAATAGCTGTGATCCTGAAAAGGTGGTAATAAAATGAATTCCATAGAGGGAATCCTATTTCTTTAGAAGCTTGACTTACATATTTGAAGATGTATTCCAGACTCTTCTGTCTCACTGCCTTTAAAGACTTTAAGACTGACACTAAAGTCTGGGTAAGTGAGGACAGTGAGAGCTTTGAGTGATCCCTGTCTGGACTTGACATAGGTACTGTAACTGCCTTCTCTTGACATCTAATGGCTGCCCAACCTGAGAGGGAGGTGGAACCCTAAACATTCCCCATTCATTCGTTCATTCATTCATTCATTCAACAAACCAGGAATTGTATTAGGTTTTGGTGATAGAGCACTGGAGAAGGCAGGCACAGTTCCTTCCCTCATGGAGCTTACATTCAACCTAGCAGGATGCACAATGAGTGGGTAGTTTACAAGTTTGGTGATTACAGTAACACTGTGCCTCTCACTGTCTGTGGCAAAGGACCTGTTTGTTCTTCCTATCTATGGGTCATCTATCTGGCATTTCTGATTTCTCACCTGTCACGGGTAGATATATCCTATTACACACGACTGAATACAATTTGAGCCACTGTGATTTACCACTAAGTCTGACAACACCCAGATTAGTCTGTATGCTGTTCAAAAAAGATGAATCACAGATTACTGGCTGGTTGTTGTGGAATGTCAAATTGCTATCCAAGTATTGACATATTTGCTTTTAATGTCTCTGTTCATCTCATTGCAGATCACTGACAAATAGTTCATACTCTAGCCCTGGTCCACAGACCACACTTCGAGTAGTACAACTGTAGAGAAGTAGTATAGGAGGGTATCATGTTGTCAGTTGTTGCCCTTCTTCACATATTTCTCAACAAAAATTAGAAAATTGGAGGGAGTTTTCTCACAATGTGACTGTCTTATGTTCCATCTTATTTTTAATTCCAGCTTGATATGGGAGAATTAATGAGCAGAGGCTGGGAGTCATCACCTTACCTCTTAGAATCCACCTGTTGCTTACAAGGACATGCAGGTTCCTTTCACGTTGTTCCCAGGATCATTCCGTTCAGGGCCTGGCAGGG
Organism: Lagenorhynchus albirostris; assembly: GCF_949774975.1. Taxonomy (NCBI): domain Eukaryota; kingdom Metazoa; phylum Chordata; class Mammalia; order Artiodactyla; family Delphinidae; genus Lagenorhynchus; species Lagenorhynchus albirostris. Next base: position 72,058,117 of record NC_083107.1, read on the forward strand.
ATGATGCAGACAGAGTTAACTTTCGGTATTCCAAGTTCCTACGTACCTAATATTGATATCATGATTCTCTAATGCTGGGTACCCTCTCAGGAGGGTACAAGGAAGAAAGTAACTCAAAACAGCTTTAACATCATTCCACTTATGGAATTCTCAGTGATATCATCTGAATTTTATAGGTAAAGAAATGGTAACATACTAAGTAAGGAACTCTTTTGGGTGAAAAAATAAGAAAAGGAACACTCAAATTTTGAATAATTTTTTTCCAGGATTTAAAAAACTGGAAAAAAACAATTTCAAAGCGTGGAAGAGGGTAGCTTTTCATGAGCTAGAATTTCTCAGTAATTCCAATTATAAATATTTTTCTTATGAATAATTTCTCCTTAAAATTAATCCAAAATGCAATGAATTATGCAGCAGCTAGGCAGAATATTACACTTACACCCTAGCTTGCTTTGTGCAAAATGAGAAAAAGAGTCTGTTCTATCCCAGATTCTATCTACCAGCCTGAGGTGAGAGGGCTGGCCTTAGGAGTATCATGTGGTGAGGCCTCTGGGGAAGATCACGTAGCCCCTCTGTTTCTCATGTCTAATCTGGCCACAGGGCAGAATTTCACAACAGAGCAGGGAAATCAGCTAATCACTGACACCTTGCCAGCTGTGGAGTACATTCAGTGAGGAATTGGAACTGGCAAATGAAGTCTTGCTGCTTGTGTCCAGATCTATTTACCTGAAAAAAATCATTCCCACCAAAAAAAAGAAAAAGAAAAAATCCAAAGAGCAAACAACAACATCCAAACCAAACAAGAAATTTAAAGGCCACTATCAAGCGTCTTTTCTCCTGCTTTTCCTTCAAAATACCAGTGTTTATTTAATAGACCCACAGCCCCAGGGTGGAAACAAACAGATCAATCACCAGTGTTCCATTGTGCCCATTATCCTGACATCCAGTTGATGGTATTTATCTGAGTCTGAAAGTCATCACACGGGCACAGGTGCAGCTGATGTGGCATGACATTGGTGCTATATAAAGGGCTGAGAGTGACAGCATGAAGGTAGAGGAAATCATGCCTAAGCATTCCAGGCAGCCAGCCCACCTCCCAGCTCTCCTGCCCACTGCCTCACCCCAATTACCTACTGGTCATGACCATCATGTTCCATCATCCACTTTAATAGCAGTTGGTACTCTGCTTGCTGCCTGCTCTGCCTGTCGCCAAGGCTCAGAACATCTCGTGGGACCATCTTTCTCTGCTGGGATGAACTCATGATGTTTTTGTTTTCTCTTTTGTTGTTTTGTTTTTTGCTCCCTAGCATGGAGCTGTGTTTATTTCTCAGAGAGCATACAAGTTTCGCAGGAAAAGAGTCTGCCCATATTTGAAAGACAAAGACTGAGGCTTGAGATTTTTGACCTAAACAAAACTCTCACATAAGCCAGGAACTTAAGGACACTAAAGGCAGTCTGAGTCCTCTGCATTTTAAATGCTGGTTTATGAATGAAGAAGGATAACTACCTACCACATGGGAGCCAAATCAAAGCTAGTACTTTATGTAGCTTAAATAAACGAATTGCCACAAAAAGCTTGAGCTTGTCCAAGTGACTGGTGGGCTGTTTGCTTGAGTTGACAGTCATTCCCTGGTAATTTGGGCAGGGTCACTGGAGAAATCCATCAACATTTTGGTGATGAGCAAATGGTCATCATCTACCCAGGGTCCAGAGTTGAAGCTCCGGTAGGAGCCTCTGTCTACAAACTGCGTCTTTTGGGAGCCACTTGTGTGTTTTTAGGACATGAAGGTTTATAAAGAAAATGTCATAGACATTCACAACCCTCCAAGAGCTTTGTTTCTAACCAGGAAGGAAAGCACATCGCTGAAATCTGTCAAGTATTAGGTGCACAGAACAAGCATGGACTGGGGGCCTTGACCCCTTAATTCCAAGTATTGCCACAGAGGACTTAGTGACCTACTAGGGTAAGTAAAGCATGTTAGGTCCCCCTGGAAAGGAGATCACAAATGATCTAAGCCAATGGGTAGTAGTGTTACTGACCCTTTCAAGTCCCCAACAAGGGTCCTTCTGCCTGGTGCTGTTCAGACCAATAGAATGAGATGGAGTTTAGTTCAGAAGCAAATGAAATTTTACTCTTTGATTAAAGAATAGAGTAGTGCGAGCTCCGGCTCTAGAGTACACGTTCTCTCTCTGTGGGCGGGGCTGCTTTACAGGATTCTCTGCTGGGGAGAAAGGGGCGGAGTTCTCTCGCGGCTGGCGCAGCTCCCTCGGGGCTGACGCAGCTCTCGCGGGGCTGGCGCAGCTCTCGCGAGTTGGGTGCCCCGTCTCTGCACGGGGCGCGCCCCCGCCATCTTGAATTAAGGTGTCCTGAGCAGTGCTGTCGCACACTCTCCGCTGAGCCGAAGACCCGGTAACAGCCACCTGGCACGGGAAACTCTGGTCTGAAGAGTGCAAGGTGCAAGGCCTCTGAACTCGGCACCCTGTGAGCAAGTGAAACTACATTAAGCACAAAGGGGAAAAAAAAGGTTAGACTTTATCTTGTTACCCAGATTCTATTTTGATTTCCTGGGAATTGTTCATGGGCTTTGCCGGTGACCGTAGGAATAATAACACTGTGCCTGTTCCCTGTCCTGGCACCAGTCTTCTAACCTAAGGCAGGAAACACACCCTCCAAATCACAGAACCCCAAAATTATTGCAACTTAAGCTGTCTGGATCAGTATCATTTTTCTCATGTAAAACACGCACTGATTTGACGTCCCTAAGGACTCATTAGCTAACTCACTAGCTTTTGCGGCTGCAGGAACTCATGACATTGCACGGTGGGCTATGTGCACGGTGGGTATGTGCACGGGTGGTCGGGGTGGGCTATGAACGGGGTTAGGTATCCTGTAGGACCCTGAGAGCAGAACTGGAAACTTCAGCTCTGCTACCATGGTGAGCAGTGCTGTTAAAGCTTGCCCAGTGCACACCTTCAGGAAGACTTCTCTCAGGGATCAAAACTCTGGTAGTTTTTTTGTTTTTGCGGTGCGGTACGCGGGCGTCTCACTGTTGTGGCCTCTCCCGCTGCGGAGCACAGGCCCCGGACGCGCAGGCCCAGCGGCCATGGCTCACGGGCCCAGCCGCTCCGCGGCATGTGGGATCTTCCAGGACCGGGGCACGAACCCGCGCCCCCTGCATCAGCAGGCGGACTCTCAACCACTGCGCCACCAGGGAAGCCCAAAACTCTGGTAGTTTTTAAAGTAGCATATCCATTAATTCATTTACTCATTGATTCTTGCATCATTTAATTCAGTAATTCAACAGATACCTATATGTGTAAACAGTCTGCCAACCCCTCTTTCTAGGGTATGTATGGAGCCCCCCATTTAAGTTCTTTTCGAAGGTTTACCTATCCTGTTCACTCATTCATTCATTCAATAACGTTCTTGCCCTATGGAGCCTGCATCCTCTTACAAGACTCTGTAGGAGAGAAGTACTAACAGTTCTTTACCCAGGACCTCTGGTGTGGAGCTGGGATGATTTGTGGCTGCTTAGGATACAACCTAAGCTGTAAACTCTTCCCAGAGTCAGGCAGGGTTCATGTCAGTATTTGCTCTGGAGGAGATATGTTAGGAGGAAAGGCAGTAATCCATGTTTTTTTTAAACTTGTCTGTAGATGTTTTGAAAGTTGCAGCTGTGTACCTATGAAAACACTAAGCAGAAGGAACAGAGTCTTGTCTTGGGTTAGTTTTGTCATTACCCACCCTATTGTTTACCCTGTGTTGTCAACCCTAGCTAACTTCTCCCGTGTTTCCTTGTTATTCTTCAAGCTTCAGCTCGTGTGCTCCTCTTCCAGGAAACTTCCTGATTATAGCAGAATGGTTTCGTATAGCCCCTCTGAGCATCTCCGTCCCTTAGTGTCTGCATATTTCATGGAGGCCTGGAGGTCTTCATAGTTCATAGAGGGCATATTGTTTCTCTCTGTCTAGACTCTGGCCTCCTTGGAGAGCAAGCATCAAGTGCAGTCCCTCCCATCCAGTTCTTGAACAGTGGACACATTGTTTCAAGGGCACTGATGACTTCCTGATACTTCAGTGGCTGGCCAGATATGTAGTTGGATCACACCCTGAGGTTACCTTGGCTTTCTGTACAGGTAAGAACTTAACCCTGGCAGCAGTGAGGCCTATCTTCAGCTGTTTCCACTCTGTATGTTTAGTTGCTAGTGGTGCCCTGAGGGCTGCCGTTCCCTCTGCAGATTTTCCTGTTGGAACTTTGCATGTGTCAATTTGCCTGCAGACACTACTGTGGTGTCACACGTGTGACTTGATGAGACAAGTCACACGTGTGACTTGTCACACGTGTGACTTGATTTTCCTAACTGAAACAATTCTGATGATTAGCTCCAGCTCTGTTCCACCAGCCCATACAGCTGGGATGTGCTGCAGTGTCTACACACACACACACACACACACCACACACACACACCACACACACACACCACACCACACACACACACCACACACACACACACACACACACACACCACACACACACCACACCACACACACACCACACACACACCACACACACACACACACACACACCACACACACACACCACACACACACACACACACACACACACCACACACACACCACACCACACCACACACACACCACACACACACACACACACACACACACACACACACACACACACACACACACACACACACACACACACACACACACACACACACACACACACACACACACACACACACACACACACACACACCCTACCCCTGAGGGTCCGCTGGAGCTTCCTCTGTAAGCCCTCCCTCCCTTCCTGAGTTAACAGCAGTGTCCCAGATACATGCATAACAGGTTTCCAATTTATTTCTTTTCAACAGCGCTTGGCAAACATTTCTTCCCCCTTTCTCTTTTTATTGCTTGCCTTTACTTTATCTGCTAAATCCCTGCTTGTGGGTCTCCAGGTGCCTTTATAGCACCTGCCCTTGTTAATATCTCCCATGTTGTTGCACTGCTGCCCTTGGGGTCTTAATGAGGAGCAGGTGGATATTATCAGGTCACTTTCAGGGAAGAGGATGGGAAGGGAACCTACTACCAGCCAAGGCATTATATAGGTTATCTCATTTAAAACCATCCTCAGTGCAGTAAATATTATTTCCCTGATTTTATAATGAGAAAATCTATCTCCAGGAAAGCTCCCAAATATCATTCTTTCGGAATTCCCTATAAGTGTCAATCTCTCTTCTGCTTAAGTTCTTTCAGTGGAGTCCTAGGATCTGTTACAGAATAAAGATCACATTCCATAGCCCGGTATTCAAAATCCCTCACGGCCTGGCCCTAATCTACTTTTTCTGTCCCATTGCTCACCACTTGATAAATATTCAGTTATAATCGAATTGAGTTTTAACTCTTCTGCATAAGTACACAACTCCTTCCCACCTCTATACCTTTGCTCTAGAGATTCTCCTCTTTAAAGTGCCCTCCTTACACCATTTACCCCACATATATAGATTATGCTTAATTTTAAAGCAGTAGCTGAAGAATCACAGGCTCCACACAAACCCACTTGACCTCCTCAGTTGGAAGTGATCACTCCCCGCTCCTCCATCCCTGGCACCTCACCTGGGTCTCTCCCGTAGTCCTTCCTACCATTGCCTCATCTGAAGCTGTGGTCTCCTTGAAGGTGAGAATCACATCTGATTCTAATTTATCAGCCCACAATATGCCCAGGGCAGTACCTTTCTCAGAGTTTATGCTTTAAAAAAAGGGAATTGTTGAATTAATGACTCGGGAAAAGTCACTCCATCTTCTTCAAACTACCATCTCCAACTGTGGTGAATAACTAGTACTAATTAAGAGACTAATGGCTAAAACTCATGAGACACAAAAATTGGTGCTACAGCAAGGTCCTTTTTGACCCACCTTCTAGAGTAAGGGAAATAAAAACAAAAATAAACGAATGGGACCTCATGAAACTTAAAGGCTTTGCACAGCAAAGGAAACCATAAACAAGACAAAAAGAGAATTCTCAGAAAGGGAGAAAATATTTGCAAAGAAGCAACTGACAAAGGGTTAATCTCCAAAATATACAAACAGCTCATGCAGCTCAATATCAAAAAAACAAACAACCCAATCCAAAAATGGGCAGAAGATCTAAATAGACATTTCTCCAAAGAAGATACAGATTGCCAACAAACACATGAAAGGATGCTCAACATCACTAATCATTAGAGAAATACAAATCAAAACCACAATGAGACATCACCTCACACTGGTCAAAATGGCCATCATCAAAAAATCTAGAAACAATAAATGCTGGAGAGGGTGTGGTGAAAAGGGAACCCTCTTGCACTGTTGGTGGGAATGTAAATTGATAGAGCCACTATGGAGAACAGTATGGAGGTTCCTTAAAAAACTAAAAATAGAACTACCATATGACCCAGCAATCCCACTACTGAGAATATACCCAGAGAAAACCATAATTCAAAAAGGGTCATGTACCACAATGTTCATTGCAGCACTATTTACAATAGCCAGGACATGGAAGCAATCTAAGTGTCCATTGACAGATGAATGGATAAAGAAGATGTGGCACATATATACAATGGAATATTACTCAGCCATAAAAATAAATGAAACTGAGTTATTTGTAGTGAGGTGGATGGACCTAAAATCTGTCATACAGAGTGAAGTAAGTCAAAAAGAGAAAAACAAATACCATATGCTAACACATATGTATGGAATCTTAAAAAAAAAAAATGGTTCTGAAGAACCAAGGGGCGGGACAGGAATAAAGACACAGACTTAGAGAATGGACTTGAGGACACAGGGAGGGGGAAGGTTAGGCTGGGATGAAGTGAGAGAGTGACATGGACATATATACACTACCAAATATAAAATAGATAGCTGGTGGGAAGCAGCCACATAGCACAGAGAGATCAGCTTGGGGTGGGATAGGGAGAGTGGGAGGGAGATGCAAGAGGGAGGCAATATGGGGATATATGTATATGTATAGCTGATTCACTTTGTTATACAGCAGTAACTAACAACATTGTAAAGCAATTATACTCCATGAAGATGTTAAAAAAAAATTGGTGCTAAATGACCAGCTTTCTGAAAATTTTGCTTAATGAGGCTAGCTCTTTTTATTCTTCGCAAATGGTTTAATCTTTGGTGACTATCTTTGTATTTGGTTAAATAGACATGGGTCTCCTTTAATATAAATTTCAAGTTTCAAAATAGTTAAAAAAATTTTTTTGTTGTTGTCAGAATAGGACATGTACGAATCAGAGTCAAAGTAAGCTAATCCCTTTATCTGTAGAAAATTGGTGGTTATGCAGAAATGTACACATGAAAGGGGACTTCCCTGGTAGTGCAGCAGTTAAGACTCCACGCTTCCACTGCAGGCGGCACGGGTTTGATCCCTGGTCGGGTAACTAAGATCCCTACATGCCGCCTGGCATGGCCAAAAAAAAATGTACATGTGAAATATGAAGTATGCTTACCAAAAACTCACTGAGTGTTAACTTACCTCTTTTGACCCGAATTTAACTATTAATGTAGTCAGTAAACATTTATAGGTACAGACATAGATCTTTCCTAAATTTCAGGCCTATACATTCATTATCAACTCCAAAACTCTATGTGGATGATCCACAACCCCTGGGCCCCAAGATACGTTAAAATTGAATGTATAATCCCATACCCCTGGCCAACCATGTCAAGCCCCATATAACCTGTCTGTCTGCTCTATGTGGATCAAATAGCAGTGCTCACACCATATCCTTTGTAAATCCGGTAATTATCCTCTATTTTACTTCTTAGCTCTTTTCCCTCAATCCTGCTCAACCAATCAGTTATTCAGTGCAGTTGATTATACTTCAGCAATATTTGTAGTATGTTGCTTCTTGTCTTTACCTCCAGTGCTATGTGTGTTTTTTTGAATAAAACAGAAAATGGCCAGTATTATTCATAATAAACTTAATGTATTAAGTGTCTACAAATTCTGACAACATATGAGGTTCTTTCTAGATATTTTCTCATTTAACACTAACAAGAACCCTTTGGAGGAAAGCATTTCAAGCAAAATTTATCTTAAGTGGGGAGAAGGAGACTTAGAAAGTTGAACTTCCTGAAGTTTCACAATTAGTAAGTGGCAAAATGGGATTTAAATGAGTCTCTGTGACTCCGAAGTCTAATCTCTTTTGCTAAACCACATTGCTTCTCAGTGCAGAAAATGATAGCTTTGATTAAATACATTCATTGGTTTATTTGCAGATTTCACTGAGCATGCATATGTGCTGGGCTTTGTATTAGACTGATGATATAGTGATGGATCCATTCCTAGAGGAACTCCGGGGATCATCAGGATTAGGCGAGGCTCTGCTGCTATAACAAACATCTGGAACATCTCAGTCACTTCAAACTCACAAGTTTTATTGCTCACGCACCCCACTTACCTGCTGATGGTTGGCTGGGGCCTCTGCTCTGTGTCATCCCCTTTCTCACTCCAGGAGCCAGGATGATAGATCAGCTACTTTCTGGAACATTGCTGGTTACCTTGGCAGTGGGTAAATAGACTTTGGTGAAGCAAGTGCTGGCTCTTGAAGCTTTTAACCACAAGTGTTGTCAGCTGGTTAGAAGTGCATACTTCATTGGCCAGAGAGAGTCACAGGGCCACAAACAGGAAAGCAGGGAGGTATGGGGCAGGGCAATAAATAATGTTGAGTAGTAATGTAGTTTACCACATAAAAATATGAAGTTAATCATACACATACTACTGGGAAGGGAAGCTTTAGTCTCAGTTCCTTTCATTAGAAATATGCCGAGGAAGGAGAGCTTGCTAATATGACTAATCGTTGTTCAAGGCGCTAATTATGCTCTTTGGCACTTCCTGTTGCCCTGAGGTAGACAGACCTAGATAGAGCTTGCCCTTAGGAAAGAGTTAGTTCATGCCCCTCTCTCTGTATTCTGCAATATTTGATAGAACTGGCAAACGGCGGGGGCACCTTCTTTGGTGCCTGAACATCCCTTTTACTCTTTGCTCTGGTCTGCCTTTCTTTATGTGGCCACTAAGATGGAGGTAAGAGGCTAAGTTTAGACCTCACAGCAGTGGGAGGGAGGAACTAGGAGGCCCTGTTTAGGCCTTGAGCCAAACCCACTTTTCTAACCCAATTTTTGGGAGGGTTCAGCATTGGGATGCTCTTAGAGCTAATAGCAGAATGGTGCTTTGGGAACAGTAGCCAAATGGATATCCCATTTGACTACTGTTCCTTGAGACTATATTCATCAGAATCTCATCAGGGAGAAACATTGATTAATAGGATTCAGTATTTTCTTTTTTGGATTCTTGCCTAACATGCCAGTGGAAGCACACACACACATTTTATGGGTCACAGAGGAAAACAAAATGATCAATATATTCTGCAGGTAGGTAAATCAGGAAAAGATGAGTTCTTTAGGTCCTGAAGAGTGGGAGGAAGCAGTAGGGCAGAAGAAATAGCAAATACACAGAGTCCAGAAGGAGCAGAGCCTCCTAGGCAAATAACATGTGAATACAGTGGATCCAGAGCAAAGGCTTTTTGGTGGGATTTAACAAAAACTAAAGCTGAAAAGGCCAGATTATTAAAGGCTGCTAGAAAAAGAGAAACTTAATCCTGTATTTTTCATTTCAGAATCTCTCTTACTAGACACTTAATCATTATTCAAGGAATGAATGAATATATGTGTGTGTGTGTGTGTGTGTGTGTGTATATATATGGAGAGTTATATAATATATAATGTATATAGGTTATTTGCTGTATGTAGGCATTAGATTATTATATCTCTATAAGAACCCAATATAATAAACTACTATTGTTATATCAGTAGTAAAGATGGGAAAACTGAGGCAGAGAGATGCGAAGAGTTTGATGTACTATGTATCAAATATGCCTTTGGCTACAAGTAAAATTATACTTGTTGTGGGATAATAGGAAATATATTGGTCTCTGTCCCAGGTTTTTAGCTGTAGCCCCACTCCCAACTTCTCCAGAGAGAGTACAAGGTCTGGAAACAGAGTTAATAATTGATCATGCCTATGTGGGTAAGCCTCCATAAAATCCCAATAGTAGGGGTTTTGGAGAGCTTCCAGGTTGAAGTGTTTCTCTAAGTTCTTCGAGCTATTCTAGCAAATTAATTGGACCCAAGGACAGGAAGTTTGGTGAGAAGCACAGGTGATAACCAGGGCTTGCAACTGGTGTCTGAAGTGAGGGGTGGCATGGGGTAGGAGCAGTCTTGTACTGAGCCCTTCGGCTGTGCGATCTGACACTATCTCTGGGTAAATAGTGTCAGAATTGAGTTGATACTCTTGTCTAAAAATGTTTTAAATAATGATAAAAAGAAAGGAATGTTTATTATTTCTTGCAAGAAGAATTATGGTGGTAATTCCTGTCAGGGCTAATTTTGCAGCTCAGTAATGTTATTAGGGTCCCAGGCCCTTTCTGCTCTTCCATTCCTGACCCTTGTATTTTCTCCCCATGGTTACCAAGTGACTGCCACAGTTTGAGGCACCACATGAAAGCATAATGATGTCAGCTGACAGAGAGGCGTGCTTACTCCCTACGTGTCCTTACTAGGAAAGAAATTCTTCATAACTGACTATCTTTAGGAAAATATCTCAATAGCCTTTTTGGTGTGGCCGTGAGAACATGATCTATCTGAAGGTGGCAAAACAGAGAGATTACATTTCTCTGTTTATGGTATTAGATAAAATTCGGGGTTGGGGCAAATAGAGAAGTAAGAGAGATAAAATGATTAAAACAAAAAGGACATTGATCTGAGCAACATTACATGGGATGGACTTTTGAATCAAAAGTCTGGGAGGCTGAAGGAATTTTTTGAGAATTTAAGAATTTTTAATTTTCAAACAAAGTGTTTATATTCCTGTGTCTGTATTATCTCTATTTTTCTGATTCCTCTCTAAATACTGAAACTCGTAGAAATTCCACATGTTTTGGAAAGAAAGTCAAGAAAAGGGACTGAATCCCCAGCCTCAGTTGGCATAAAGCTCTGATTTTAGATTAATATTGGGAAGATTTAGAGTTCACTCGTTACAGGAATTTAAAGGTTAAGCCCTGAGAATTATCAGAAATCTTGAGGAAGACATTGCAATTTCCATAGCACGTGAGATAGAGTCAGGATAATTTTATTTAATTTTCAGAAGACAGGAAGGCCTCCAATATGGGTCACAAACAAAATGTGGCATTAAATGTCAATCTTTGCCCATATTTCTGATAATTCCTTGTGTATAAATTCCCATAAGAGCAATTCTGGACAGAGGTAGTGGACAAATAGAAAGTCCTTGAAATGCATTGCCAAGTGCTGTGACAGGGTTAACCTCCTGGTACCTTTGCCAACACTGGAAGGTGTTGCGATGTTTCAAAAACCTTGTGTCTGAAGGTTTTTAAGTGCCTGTGTACAGACCCTGAGAAAGTGTCCATGTTTTGTTCTGGAAATTCCTGCCTACCTCCAGCCTCAGCCATATCCATAGCCTGAGTGTATTTGACTGTTTCTCTGATCCAGATGAAGCAGAAAAATGTGTGGGGAGGAGGAAGGAAGGAACATGAGATGAATGAGGGATCCAGAATGGTTAGCGTTTAAGAAATAGCAAGCAGCACAGTCTTAAAGGAAATGAGCCCTTTTCCTGAGACATTTGAATTTCTGAGAAGGATCTTTAAGGATGAGATATGTTAGCCCCAAACCTGAGGTTGGGTGCTGTTTCTGGAGGATATTCTAATTTCCTCTTTATCCTCCACACCCACCACCTCAGCTGCCTGTAAGCACACACATGCACCACAGTCCTGTGCCACTTTCTGAGGCGACAAAGCTACTGCTTTGTCCTGAAAATGTAGATTGCATGGTAAGAGTCCATCAAAACTCATTTCTTCTGAGTAGCTTTCAAGGAAGGACCCAGAGTAGCAAGGGTTTGGTCATTTTGCACTGAGCAGCACTCTCTTTTTTTCAGAAGGAATCCATCTTTTGCCTTTGGCCACCTGTATTAGAGGCAGATCCACTCACAGGAAACAGAATCCAGCGCAGCACTGGAGGCTGGGCTGAATTTAGGCTCCAGGGGAAAAACCTAATGGGTGATAACACTAGGAAAATTGGAGTAATCAGGTGGTATTTTGCTTTTTTTCTACATGTGTCATAAGATTGCTCTGTGGCATCTAGGGGACATGCAGGGTGTGAGAAATGTTGCCAGGCACCAGATGACTTGACGTCCTCCCACAGGGAGTTTCTGTGTTATGCCTCCCAGAGGAAATTCACCAAGCTCCAGAATCCAGTTTGCCTAAATTAATTTCCTTTAAATATATATGCTAGCGAGGTTAGGGAATTATTAACCTTGGGCTCTGTCTCTTCAGATGTAATGTTGGCATCATCATCCTCATCCTCATCTCTCACCATCACTCTCATCATTTTCTTTGTCATCTCAATTTCCCTTAGAATCATAGGAATCCAGAGTTGATTTACTCACAATCATCAGTTCTATTCCTCAGTCCACCAATAGGAGGTTGCCTGAGGGCAGGAACTCACCTTGGGAATCCTAGTGTGCTTATCAGGCACAAGTAGGCACTCAGCATATATTTTACCAGATGAATGAGTGAATGTATGCAGAAATGAATACCTAATGTTGTCATTATTCATGCAAGGTGCCTCTTTTGTTTCATTTAATTTTAGTTATTTTCCTTTTTTTTAAAATTTAATTTATTTATTTATGGCTGTGTTGGGTCTTCGTTTCTGTGTGAGGGCTTTCTCTAGTTGTGGCAAGCGGGGGGCCACTCTTCATCGCAGTGCACAGACCTCTCACTATCGCGGCCTCTCTTGTTGCGGAGCGCAGGCTCCAGACGCGCAGGCTCAGTAATTGTGGCTCACGGGCCCAGTTGCTCCGCGGCATGTGGGATCTTCCCAGACGAGGGCTCGAACCCGTGTCCCCTGCATTGGCAGGCAGATTCTCAACCACTGGGCCACCAGGGAAGCCCAGTTATTTTCCTTTTAAACTGCCATCCCATTCTCCTTCCTGCATAGGTACTCTCACTACTGTAGATAATGGATGTCCTCCCATTTCAGAGAGTGATTAAATCTTTCTGTCTCTTTATAGCCTTGTTGTTATTCTATGGAAAACTGGCTGATGATTTCTGACTGCTGCGGAGAGTTTCATGGTAGGCTTATAGCACGTTTCATGTTTCTATTCTCTAGGTATGGGCATCTAGGTTGGCTCCAACTTCTGCTGTCACAGTAACGTGGATGTGGACATCCTCACAAATGTCTTTTTATGGACCTGTGAGAGGGCTTCTCTGGGCTATCTGCTCAGGGATGGGATGATTGGGAATCATGGTCTATATGTATGTTTAATTTCAGTAAGTTTTACCAGATTCTCTCCAGAAAGGCACTGCATAACTATTTCTATTTCCAACATTAGTTTTGCCTACTTTCTAATTTTGCCTATCAGATGATTACAATAATGATTACCGAGTCTGAACATCTATTATTAGCCTTTCAGATCCCCTCTGAGTTGCCTATTCTTATCCTTTATCTATATTGTATTGGCTTCTTATCTTTTCTAGATTATTTACAGAAATCCTTCATATATCCAGGTAGTAATTCCTTATTAATATCTTCCAGGTTTCTCTTATTATTGCCTTCACACAGAGTGGCATTTGAAGTACAGGAATCTTTTTCTGTTTAGTTTTTTTCTCTCATGATTTATATATTTTGAATTTTGTTTAATAAAGCCTTTCCCACTATAAGGTAAATATCTGTCCAATCTGAGGTACCCATATATTCTACATTTCCTCTGTTAATAGTATTGCCTTTCACAATCTGTTTTATATATATATATGACAGAGACAGGATCACAAATCAGGGATATAACAAATAGACCATTAGTCAAGTTTTGAGAATTAGCTCATTATTATATTTTAAGAAAATAAACTCCAAGCAGATTAAAGACCTAGCTGTCTTCCTTTTGGTATATATTCTATCTTCTGCTGTTGGTTGTTCCATTTGTTGTCTTTTTTAAAAATAGCCCATGTTGTCTTCAAATACCTCACTTTCTCTGTGGGCTTATTTTTATATCCTAGGGACCACCAGCTGTCTTGGCAAATAGTACCATCAGGGTGGAGGAGCAAACCTTAGATCCTAGACTGTTCCTCTTGGTGATGTGGAAACTCTGGTGCTGATATTTATGCTCAATCATTTTTTATAACCTTTCCAGAGAAGTTCCCAGGGCTCCCTTCCAGGGTATCCCCCTCTGTGATAATAGGCATAGGGTGGTTGGGGAGATGTAAACAGCTGCATTCCTACCCTGGATTAAAGCAAGCCGGAAGGTAATATGCTGGGGCCTTATTGGGATTCAGAGTGGTATAGCAGCTGTCTCCCAATTGAACCCTGGCCTGCTCCACTTTAGGCCACAGCCCAAACTTAATCATCACTCTTCTGTCTCCCCAGAAACTTCACACACATTTTGCTTAGTTTTTGACCACCTTTCTTAAATATGCAAGCTTCCTTTTTCTCCTCTGGCGTCTTCATAGTTGGTTGGGGAGGGTGCCAACAGCCTGTACTTGTTAGCCATGACATGGAGGATTGGAAGCCTGTCAGAAATTTGTCACATAGGGCATCTGGTATTGGAGATTTGTGCATGTCAAGCATAATTGTGGGATGCTTTATGAGCTTTTACTGTATTAAATTGTTTTATTGAGATTGCATTTGTCATCTTTTAAGTTAAAAAAGAATCCTCCCAATATTTAGTCTTACTCAATTGGACATGTAATTATAACAACAGTTTTGTTGAAAATAATAATGTGAAATTGAAAAGTAATCTCCATGAAATTCTGTGTGCTCATAACTAATCATTAATTTGATCTTCCAACATCTCTGTAAGAACAGTAGGATCTCTGTATTGTTTTACAAAGAAGAAACCAGGGTAAGATTGCATGTCATATAGTCAAACCCACAATAGGTATTGGTGACACTTCCTGAGACACAGCTGTGGAGGTCTTTGTTAAAAGCCTTGTGCTTCAATGACTACATGCCACAGAGTCTCCTGGTTGGGTCCTGCAACCATCCTGGCTCTATTTTTCAAGCTGATGGAAGCTATATCCAACATTCAGCTTTCAGTAGAAAGGAAGAACCTACTGCCCATATTGCCCCCACTTAAGATGTGTGGGGAAAGAGTCTAGGTATGAAAACCCAGAGACATGGCTTCCAGCCCTGGTCACATGTCCACCTGAATGCATGACTTTGGGCCTGTTTCTCTTTCCTGAGCTCAGGTTTCCTAAATATGAATGAGGAAGCAGACTTGATACATTTCCCTTTTCACTCAGTTCTGAAGAGTTTGGGGTTTGTATTAAAAGGACCATACACCATGATCAAGTGGCATTTATCCCAGGGATGCAAGGATTCTTCAATATACACAAAACAATCAATGTGATACACCATATTAACAAATTAAAGAATAAAAACCCAATGATCATTTCAATAGATGCAGAAAAAACTTTTGACAAAATTCAAAAACACCCATTTATAATAAAAACTCTCCAGAAAATGGGCATAGAGGGAACCTACCTCAACATAACAAAAACCACATACAACAAACCCACAACAAACATCATTCTCAATGGTGAAAAACTGAAAGCATTTCCTGTAAAATCAGGAGCAAGACAAGGATGTCCACTCTCACCATTATTATTCAACGTAGTATTGGAAGTCCTAGCCAAGGCAATCAGAGAAGAAAAACAAATACAAATTGGAAAAGAAGAAGTAAAACTGTCACTGTTTGCTGATGACATGATACTATACATAGAAAATCCTAAAGATGCCACCAGAAAACTACTAGAACTAATCAATGAATTTGGTAAGGTTGCAGGATATAAAATTTATGCACAGAAATCTCTTGCATTGCTATACACTAACAATGAAAGATTGGAAAGAGAAATTAAGGAAACAATCCCATTTACCATGCAACAAAAAGAATAAAATACCTAGGAATAAACCTACCTAAGGAGGCAAAAGACCTGTACTCAGAAAACTATAAACCACTGATGAAATAAATCAAAGATAACATAAACAGATGGAGAGATTATACCATGCTGCTGGATTGGAAGAATCAATATTGTGAAATTGCAATTACAGGTTGCATTTTCAACCTGTAATTTGACCCAAAGCAATCTACAGGTTCAATGCAATCCCTATCAAACTACCAATGGCGTTCTTCACAGAATTAGAACAAGAAATTTTACAATTTGTATGGAAACACAAAAGAACCCGAGTAGCCAAAGCAATCTTGAGAAAGAAGAACGGAGCTGGAGGAATCAGGCTCCCTGACTTCAGCGTATACTACAAAGCTACAGTAATCAAGACAGTATGGTACAGGCACAAAAACAGAAATATAGATCAATGAAACAGGATAGAAAGCCCAGAGATAAACCCATGCACATATGGTCACCTTATCTTTGACAAAGGAGGCAAGAATATACAGTGGGGAAAAGACAGCCTCTTCAATAAGTGGTGCTGGGAAAATGGATAGATACATGGAAAAGAATGAAATTAGAACACTCCCTAACACCATACACAAAAATAAACTCAAAATGGATTAAAGACTTAAATATAAGGCCAGACACTCTAAAACTCTTAGAGGAAAACATAGGCAGAACACTCTATGACATACATCACAGCAAGATCCTTTTTGATCCACCTCCTAGAGTAAGGGAAATAAAAACAAACAAATGGGACCTAATGAAATGTAAAAGCTTTTGCGCAGCAAATGAAACCATAAACAAGATGAAAAGACACCTCTCAGAATGGGAGAAAATATTTGCAAATGTAGCAACTAACAAAGGATTAATCTCCAAAATATACAAACAGCTCACGCATCTCAATATCACAAAAACAAACAACCCAATCCAAAAATGGGTGAAAGATCTAAATAGACATTTCTCCAAAGAAGACATACAGATGGCCAACAAATACGTGAAAAGATGTTCACATTCACTAATCATTAGAGAAATGCAAATCAGAACCACAATGAGATATCACCTCACACTGGTCAGAATGGCCATCGTCAAAAAATCTAGAAACAATAAATGCTGGAGAGGGTGTGGTGAAAAGGGAACCCTCCTGCACCATTGATGGGAACGTAAATTGATACAGCCACTATGGAGAACAGTATGGAGTTTCCTTAAAAACTAAAAATAGACCTACCATATGACGCAGCAATCCCACTACTGGGACTATACCCTGAGAAAACCATAATTCAAAAAGTTACATGTACCACAGTGTTCATTGCAGCACTGTCTACCAGGACATGGAAGCAACCTAAATGTCCATCCACAGATGAATAGATAAAGAAGATGTGGCACATATATACAATGGAATATTAGCCATGAAAAGGAACTGAGTTATTTGTAGTGAGGTGGATGGACCTAGAATCTGTCATACAGAGTGAAGTAAGTCAGAAAGAAAAACAAATACCATATGCTAATGCATATATATGGAATTTTAAAAAGCGGTACCGATGAACCTATTGGCAGGGCAGGAATAAAGATTCAGATGTAGAGAATAGACTTGAGGGCACAGCAGGGGAAGGAAAAGCTGGGATGAAGTGAGAGAGTAGCACTGACATACATACACTGCCAAATGTAAAATAGCTAGTGGGAAGTTGCTGCATAGCACAAGGAGATCAGCTCGATGCTTTGTGATGACATAGAGGGATGGGATAGGGAGGGTGGGAGGGAGGCTCAAGAGGGAGGGGATATGGGGATGTATATATACATATAGCTGATTCACTTCGTTCTACAGCAGAAACTAATACAACAGTATAAAGCATTTATACTCCAATAAAGATGTGGAAAACAACAAGAGTTTGGAGTTTGTGATTGGAGGTTGGGGTTCAAGCAGACCCTGTATTCCATACAGAAGAACTGAATTTACTTCCTTTCCAGACCACAAAGTCTAAGCATCATTGGTTTGGAAGGGCCTTTAGATACAACCTAGACAGATGCCGAAGCTGGGATTCCTTTTGCAATTGTGTGAGCCTAGCAATGCATTACAAGTAGACATCTTTTCCAGCATATTCTTATGGAAGGGGAAGACTAAGCCTCTTTGCTCCAGGTGTTCACTATCTTCAGCCTGCCCCAACTTCTTTGCTGCTTTCAACACTTGTAGCCATCCAGTGGCTTCCAGAGCTGCTTTTGCAAATGTGCAGCCTGGCATGGGCCATGCCTGCAGAAGGTGCTCCCAGACTCTTGGTTTGTGAGGTGCTCATTGATGCCATTTTTGTGACCATCATCTATTATTATCAACTCTGTCAACACCTGAGCCAGTTTTCATATTTGAAATCCAGGCAGATGTTAACCTTTTAAAGTGCCCAGTTGTGGAAGGAGTTTGAATGGGGTAGGAGGAGACTGGATGATATGCAGCTCTGGATGGAAGGATGACAAGAGTGGCAGAACTGAGCAAAAAGCCTGCCCCAGGCAGAGAGCCTCTGATGTTGGTGGATCAGCAGGAAATAATTGGAGATCTCAGCATCCCAGCATTTTGGGGTTATCCCAAGGCCCCTGCTGTGGCCCCACTGACTGTTCCCTGTCTGGAGGCAGCAGAGAGGTGAAGGAGATCTTTAAAACCATGCAGCAGACGGCCACTCCATAGGAGTATCTGTTTTGACAAAATAAACTGGATTTGTCCTAAGAACTCAGGCAGCAGAGACTTCAGCCTTCTCCCTGGTCTCATGCTTGAAGACTTTTTCTTCCAGTAATGAGAGTGCCGAGTGAGCAGGCCTTCCCCGACAGCGCTGGCAGCAGGACAACTTGTGCCGGGGATGGATTTTTCTTCATTGATTCTAATCTTCTTCCTGACTGTCTGTCTTGGCTGCTTTGACATATTGAATACTGAATAGTCCCTGAGTAATTCTTGAACATTTGGGGATCATTTTTATTTTTACAAGACAGTAGATTCCAATGGAGTGATTTATACATGTACTAGAAGAAAATGAAGAAAAAATAACAAAGTGGTTTCATTCTGGGAATAAACACAGATTCAGTGATGATTAAAAACAACACTAAACAAAAGGTTCAGACCCAATCTTCAATAATTTCATAATTTTGTAAGGATGCACAGAATCATGTAGAGATGAACAGTAACAGATAAAGGGCTTTCACAGCTATGACTTCAGCCATGATTGATGAGAAAATGCTACTGGAGGGAGAAAAGGAAAATGAATATTTATTAATAGAACAAAGTGTCGGGGGCTTAAAATCTAAGGAGATCCATCATTTCATATTTAAGGCTGGATGCATTCAAAACAGAAGGTTCAATACGGCGACCCCATAGCTGAGCCATAGACGAGAAAAATTCATAGGCACTGTCGTCATTCGGACCATCGGGGACTTTCTGGAGATTTTATTCCCATTTCAGCTTCCATTAACATCACCTGAACAGGGTAATATCACATGAGTTATCACTTCAAGAATGCTATGACAGTGTCTGCTTCTGGGTCAGCTGAGGGCTGGACACGGGGGAGGAGGTGCACCAGCCCCGAGTGACAGGCGGAGACCCAATGACATTGGAACAGCCCTGGTGCTGAGTGGAGGTGAGAAACAGGCTCAGGGAGATTTGGGCTGTGCCTGGGTTCCACAACTGGCAAGCGACTGAGGCATCACTTCATCCAGTTTTTCTGACTTTAAACCCTCTGCTCTCTCAAGTGTTGGGCACCTGCCACAGTCAATGTGGCTGACAGGGTCTTGGTGCTCTGGCCGGGTGTCAGGCCTGAGTCTCCGAGGTGGGAGAGCTGAGCTCAGGACATTGGACCACCAGAGACCTCCCGACCCCACATAATATCGATCAGCGAGAGCTCTCGCAGAGATCTCTGTCTCAATGCTAAGACCCAGCTCCAATCAATGACCAGCAAGCTACAGTGCTGGACATCCCATGCCAAACAACTAGCAAGACAGGAACACAATCCCACCCATTAGCAGAGAGGCTGCCTAAAATCATAAGTTCACAGACACCCCAAAACACACCACCGGGCATGGTCCTGCCCACCAGAAAGACAAGATCTAGCCTCATTCACCAGAACACAGGCACCAGTGCCCTCCACCAGGAAGCCTACACAACTCACTGAACAAACCTCACCCACAGGGAGAAGACATCAAAAACAATGGGAACTACGAACGTGCAGCCTCTGTAAAGGAGACCCCAAATACAGTAAGTTAAGCAAAATGAGAAGACAGAGAAATACACAGCAGATGAAGGAGCAAGGTAAAAACCCACCAGACCAAACAAATGAAGGGGAAATAGACAGTTTATCTAAAAGAATTCAGAGTAATGATAGTAAAGATGATCCAAAATCTTGGAAATAGAATGGAGAAAATACAAGAAACATTTAACAAGGACCTAGAAGAACTACAGAGCAAACAAACAATGATGAACACACAATAAATGAAATTAAAAATTCTCTAGAAGGAATCAGTAGCAGAATAACTGAGGCAGAAGAACAGATAAGTGACCTGGAAGATAAAATAGTGGAAATAACTACTGCAGAGCAGAATAAAGAAAAAAGAATGAAAAGAATTGAGGACAGTCTCAGAGACATCAGGGACAACATTAAATGCACCAGCATTCTAATTAAAGGGGTCCCAGAAGAAGAAGAGAAAAGGAAAGGGACTGAGAAAATATTTGAAGAGATTATAGTTGAACACTTCTGTAATATGGAAAAGGAAATAGCCAATCAAGTCCAGGAAGCACAGAGAGTCCCATACAGGATAAATCCAAGGAGAAACGTGCCAAGGCACATATTAAGCAAACTATCAGAAATTAAATACAAAAAAAAATATTAAAAGGAGCAAGGGAAAAGCAACAAATAACATACAAGGGAATCCCCATAAGGTTAACAGCTGATCTTTCAGCAGAAACTCTGCAAGCCAGAGGGAGTGGCAGGACATATTTAAAGTGATGAAAGGTAAAAAACTCTAACCAAGATTACACTACCCAGCAAGGATCTCATTCAGATTCGATGGAGAAATTAAAACCTTTACAGACAGGCAAAATCTATGAGAATTCAGCACCACAAAACCAGCTTTACAACAAATGCTAAAGGAACTTCTCTAGGCAGGAAACACAGGAGAAAGAAAACAACTACAATAACAATCCCAAAACAATTAAGAAAATGGTAATAGGAGCATACATATTGATAATTACCTTAAATGGAAATGGATTAAATGCTACAACCAAAAGACATAGTCTCATTGAATGGATAGAAAAACAAGACCTGTATATATGCTGTCTACAAGAGACCCACTTCAGACCTAGGGACACATACAGACTGAAAGTGAGGGGATGGAAAAAGATATTCCATGCAAATGGAAATCAAAAGAAAGTTGGAGTAGCAATTCTCATATCAGACAAAATATACTTTAAAATAAAGACTATTACAAGAGACAAAGAAGGACACTGCATAATGGTCAAGGGATCGATCCAAGAAGAAGATATAACAATTGTAAATATTTATGCACCCAACATAGGAGCACCTCAAAACATAAGCCAAATGCTAACAGCCATAAAAGGGGAAATCAACAGTAGCACAGTAATACTAGGGGACTTTAACACCCCAGTTTCATCAATGGACAGATCATCCAAAATGAAAATAAATAAGGAAACATAAGCTTTAAATGACACTTTAAACAAGATGGAGTTAATTGATCTTTATAGGACATTCCATCCAAAAACAATAGAATACACTTTCTTCTCAAGTGCTAATGGAACATTCTTCAGATTAGATCATATATTGGGTCACAAATCAACCTTGGTAAATTTAAGAGAATTGAAATTGTATCAAGTATCTTTTCTGACCACAATGCTATAAAACTAGATATCAATTACAGGAAAAAATATGTGAAAAATACATACACATGGAGGATAAACAATACACTACTAAATAACCAAGAGATCACTGAAGAAATCAAAGAGGAAATCAAAAAATACCTAGCAGCAAATGACAATGAAAAGATGACGACTCAAAACCTATGGGATGTGGCAAAAGCAGTTCTAAGAGGGAAGTTTATAGCAATACAATCCTACCTCAAGGAGCAAGAAAAATCTCAAATAAACAACCTAACCTTGCACCTAAAGCAATTAGAGAAAGAAGAACAAAAAAACCCCAAATTTAGCAGAAGGAGAGAAATCATAAAGATCAGATCAAAAATAAATGAAAAAGAAATGAAGGAAACAATAGCAAGGAGCAATAAAACTAAAAGCTGGTTCTTTGAGAATATAAACAAAATTGATAAAACATTAGCCAGACTCATCAAGAAAAAAAGGGAGAAGACTCAACTCAATAAAATTATAAATGAAAAATAAGTAACAACTGACCCTAAATACAAAGCATCATGAGAGATTACTACAAGCAACTGTATGCCAACAAAATGGACAACCTGGAAGAAATGGACACCTTCTTAGAAAAACACAACCTTCGGAGACTGAACCAGGAATAAATAGAACATATAAACAGACCAGTCATAAGCACTGAAATTGAAACTGATTAAAAATCTTCCAGCAAACAAAAGCCCAGGACCAAATGCCTTCACAGGCGAATTCTATGAAATATTTATAGAAGAGCTAACACCTATCCTGCTCAAAATCTTCCAAAATATAGCAGAGGGAGGAACACACCCAAACTCATTCTATGAGGCCACCATCACCCTGATACCAAAACCAGACAAAGATGTCATAAAAAAAGAAAACTACAGGCCAATATCACTGATGAACATAGATGCAAAAATCCTCAACAAAATACTAGCAAACAGAATCCACCAGCACATTGAAAGGATCATACACCATGATCAAGTGGCGTTTATCTCAGGAATGCAAGGATTCTTTAGTATATGAAAAGCAGTCAATGTGATGCACCATATTAACAAATTGAAGGAGAAAAACCATGTGATCATCTCAGTAGATGCAGAAAAAGCTTTCCACAAAATTCAACACCCATTTATGATAAAAATCCTCTAGAAGGTGGGTGTAGAGGGAACTTACCTCAACATAATAAAGGCCATCTATGACAGACCCACAGCCAACATCGTTCTCAATGGTGAAAAACTGAAACCATTTCCACTAAGATTGGGAACAAGACAAGGTTGCCCACTCTCACCACTAATATTCAACATAGTTTTGGAAATTTTAGCCACAGCAATCAGAGAAGGAAAAGTAATAAAAGGAATCCCAATCAGAAAAGAAGTAGAACTGTCACTGTTTGCCGATGACATGATACTATACATAGAGAATCCTAAAGATGCTACCAGAAAACTACTAGAGCTAATCAATGAATTTGGTATAGTAGCAGGATACAAAATTAATGCACAGAAATCTCTGGCATTCCTATACACTAATGATGGAAAATCTGAAAGAGAAATTAAGGAAACACTCCCATTTACTATTGCAACAAAAAGAATAAAATACCTAGGAATAAACCTACCTAATGAGACAAGAGACCTGTATGCAGAAAACTATAAGACACTGATGAAAGAAATTACAGATGATACAAACAGATGGAGAGATATACCATGTTCTTGGATTGGAAGAATCAACATTGTGAAAATGACTACTACCCAAAGCAATCTGCAGATTAAATGAAATGCCTATCAAACTACCAATGGCATTTTTCACAGAACTAGAACAAAAATTTCAAATTTGTATAGAAACACAAAAGACCCCGAATAGCCAGAGCAATCTTGAGAAAGAAGAATGGAGCTGGAGGAATCAGGCTCCCTGACTTCAGCGTATACTACAAAGCTACAGTAATCAAGACAGTATGGTACAGGCACAAAAACAGAAATATAGATCAATGGAACAGGATAGAAAGCCCAGAGATAAACCCACGCATATGGTCACCTTATCTTTGACAAAGGAGACAAGAATATACAGTGGGGAAAAGACAGGCTCTTCAATAAGTGGTGCTGGGAAAAATGGATAGATACATGTAAAAGAATGAAATTAGAACACTCCCTAACACCATACACAATAATAAACTCAAAATGGATTAAAGAACTAAATGTGAGGTCAGACACTCTAAAACTCTTAGAGGAAAAAATAGGCAGAACACTCTATGACATATATCACAGCAAGATCCTTTTTGACCCACCTCCTAGAGTAAGGGAAATAAAAACAAAAATACACAAATAGGACCTAATGATACGTAAAAGCTTTTGCACAGCAAAGGAAACCATAAACAAGACGAAAAGACAACCCTCAGAATGGGAGAAAATATTTACAAACTAAGCAACTGACAAAGGATTAATCTCCAAACTATACAAACAGCTTATGCAGCTCAATATCACAAAAACAAACAACCCCATCCAAAAATGGGCAGAATGCCTAAACAGACATTTCTCCAAAGAAGATATAGAGATTGCCAACAAACACATGAAAGGATGCTCAACATCACTAATCATTAGATTATTGCAAATCAAAACTAACATGAGGTATCACCTCACATCGGTCAGAATGGCCATCATCAAAATGTCCACAAACAATAAATGCTGGAAAGGGTGTGGAGAAAAGGGAACCCTCTTGCACTGTTGGTGGGAATGGAGAGCCACTATGGAGAACAGTATGGAGGTTCCTTAAAAAACTAAAAATGGAACTACCATACAAACCAGCAATATTGGGCATATACCCAGAGAGAACCATCACTCAAAAAGAGCCATGTACCACAATGTCCATTGCAGCACTATTTACATTAGCCAGGACATAGAAGCAACCTGTGTCCATTGACAGGTGAATGTATAAGTAAGATGTGGCACCTATATACAATGGAATATTACTCAGCCATAAAAGAGATGAAATTTAGTTATTTTTAGTGAGGGGGATGGACCTAGAGTCTATCATACATAGTGATGTAAGTCAGAAAGAGAAAAACAAATACTGTATGCTAACACATATATATGGAATCTAAAAAAAAAAAAAAGTGGTTCTGAAGAACCTAGGGGCAGGACAGGAATAAAGACGCAGACCTAGAGAATGGACTTGGGGACATGGGGAGGGGGAAGGGTAAGCTGGGACGAAGTGAGAGAGTGACATGGGCATATATACACTACCAAATGTAAAATAGATAGCTAGTGGGAAGCAGCTGCATAGCACAGGGAGATCAGCTCGGTGCTTTGTGACCACCTAGAAGGGTGGGATAGGGAGGGTGGGAGGGAGATGCAAGAAGGAGGCGATATGGGGATATATGTATATGTATAGCTGATTCACTTTGTTATACAGCAGAAACTAACACACCATTGTAAAGCAATTATACTCCAGTAAAGATGTTGGGAAAAAAAGAAAAGAATGCTATGACAACAATTACCTTCACGTTTTAGAATACCCAGGGCTATGTGGTCTGGTCATTCACCCAGAAATTAATAAAACATGTCTGCATGCTTTCTCTGTATATGGTAGTTATGGTCTCTGTGCTCACAGCTTCGGAATTATTAGTGAGATATTTTTTCCCTCTCATGACTTCATCAGTGCTCCCCAGCACCTTTTAAGTGCAGTGTTTAGCCAACCAACAGCACCTCTTCAAATCTTCTTGCATATTTTGTCCCCATTGATCCCCTTCCCTGTGCTTGTTCTATTTAGGTCAGTTAAGACTCAGAAAAGACTGTTTCCTTTTGGTGAAATGTTACTCATCTGACCTGAACATCTTAAAAAATTTAAATTGGAAATCCAGTGAAGGCATTGTGGATCTCTTTTGTGATGGCATTATTTTTCTATGTAAGCAGCTTGTTCAGATAATTAACAATAGTGATACTGTGGCTTATTGTTTTGATAGGGAAGGAGAGATTGCCTGATGGCATTTAACTGCCCAATTTAACTTAAGGTATTGAAGTTGTACTGGAAGTCTCAGTGTGTAGAGCTAATGGGTAGCCCCCAAGCACATCACCCCTACCCACACAACCATGTGCACACAGTGTTCTCAGATACCCAGGCTTCCTTGGGGTCTATATTACTTTATTATAGTTAATGGCAGTGGTGGCTTATTGGTCTTATAAATCCACCTACACTAAGCTTTTGAAATCACTGTACTGATAGATGGTCTGAGTCTTTAGACTGTCACACTTATGTTATTTCTGGTTATGACTATTTCTAGGCAGCAAATCGTGGACTAGAGGAGCTGGCTATTACTGGTTTGTTGTATATGTTATGCCAGAAGAAAAGTTGCTATTCTGCTAGACACTGTTTCCGTTTATTTTAAACCATTGATTGTACCAAATCCTTAGCAATAGATATAGATGAGTTATCTCTGTTGGCCATCTTTGGGAGAAGGCCAAGAGAGTATAGATTGTATTGTTAGTTCTTTTACGACATGTACATTTCTCACCTCCCAAGGTAGACTGGGAAGTTTGGTCCCTAGGAAAGGGCTGGATATAAAGCAGGTACCCAGAAAATAGTTAATGGGTTAACTAATTAATATGTTTTTTATTTGGACACAAAGTAGTATTGAAGTTTTATTCTGTCTGGAAAGGAAGATTCAGATCCACTGATAATTATGTAGCCATGGCCAGAGGGCATGTGCTCAGGGAGGCTGCACATTTCAAAGGATACAGTTAAAAAAGCCTCTGGGTTGAACACAAAGATGAATGATCTCTGCAGAGTTTTCTGGGATGGCTACAAATAGGGTGTTGGGCAAATGAGGAAGAATGATGAGAGATGACACTAGAATGGGGTAGTTAAGGGTGAGACCCAGAAGACCTTGATATTTTCTGGCTAAAGACTTTAAGCTGTGTCTTACGAGCAATGAAACATTAAGAACTTACAAGACCAAATAAAATAGATAATGCATGATCATATTTGGATTTTAGAAAGAGTACTTTAACAATTGTCGATGGTTTGGAAGGTGGCAGGAGGAAGGAGAGGAATGATAAAAGAGTATTTCCATAAACTAAGACAATAGCCATGGAGTTATGGACTTGTGTCTCCCGAAAATTCTTAGGTTGAAGCCCTAAATCCTAGAACCTCAGAATGTAACTGGATTTGGAGATAGATCCTTTAAATAGGTAATTAACTTAAAATGAGGCTGTCAGGGTGGGTTTCAATGCAATCTGACGTGTCTTTAGAAGAAGACGAGGTTAGGACACAAGATATACACCAGGGATGTTCATGCTCAGAAAAAAGGCCGTGTGAGGACACAGGGAGAAGGCAGTCATCTGTGAGCAAAAGAGAGAGACCTCAGGAGAAACCAAACCTGCTGATACCTTGATCTTGGGCTTTCAGCCTCCAGAACTGTGAGAAAATAAATTTCTGTTGCTTAAGCCACCCAATCTGTGGTATTTTGTTATGGCATCTGTATTAGTCAGATTTCTCCAGAGAAACAGAACCAACAGGGTATGTCTGTCT
Source organism: Lagenorhynchus albirostris (assembly GCF_949774975.1). Lineage (NCBI taxonomy): Eukaryota > Metazoa > Chordata > Mammalia > Artiodactyla > Delphinidae > Lagenorhynchus > Lagenorhynchus albirostris. The sequence goes on from NC_083107.1 coordinate 72,085,538, forward strand.
GAATGTTTGTTTATCTATCGATTTATTGTAAGGAATTGGCTCACATAATTATGGAGACTAAGCTGGAGACCCAGGAGGGATGATGGTGTAGTTACAGTCTGTATAAAAAAGCCTGAGAACCAGGAGAGCAGATGATAAAAGTTCCCAAAGCCAGCAGGCTTGAGACTCAAGAAGAGCCAATGTTTTAGTTCAAAGTCAAAAGTAGGAAGAGACTGATGTCCCAGCTCAGGCAGTCAGGTAGGAGGAGTTTCCTCTTACTTGAGAAAGGGTCAGGCTTTCTGTTCTATTCAGGCCTTCAGCTGATTGGGTTAGAGCCGCTCATTAGGGAGGCAATCCGCTCTACTTGGTCTACTGATTCAAAGGTGAATCTCATCCGAAAATGCTCTCACAGACACACCCAGAGTAACGTTTGGCCAAAATATCTGGGCACCTCATGGCACAATCATGTTGACACATAAAATCAATCATCACGGCAGCCCTAGCAAACTGTTACACATAGCAATAGCCAATGGAACGCATAAGAGGAGATGGATTTGAGAAATATTTTAAGTGGAATTATAAGGACTTGGTGACTGATCAGATGTGAGGAGTAAAGAAGAATGATGAGTCAATAATATCTTCAGTATTTCTACACCAGATGATGGAGTGGGTGATGTTCAGGGAAAACGTAATGCGCAAACACACACACACACACCAAACTTCTATTACACATGTATAAAAGTTAAGGCGTAAATTGGACTTTAATCACTTACCCAGAGTTCACAATTCTTTGTAGCTATTAGGCTGTTAAACTGGATCTATGCAAACTAATACTGAAGGTAAAAATGATGCATTGAACTCATGAGAGAGACCTTGAGCTCTGTAATCAGAACATTGTAACTCATTTTGCATAGATGTTATATTTTGTTTTGTATTTTTCTCCCCCAGCCCCCATTGGATGAGAAGCCCTGCATTAGAGAGGAATATGAGTGTGTGTGCTTCGATTTGCATACAGGAGAGAATTCCAGCCAGGCAGGTTAACCGTATGTAAAAATGGTTGTCAAAGCCTAGTTTTGAGGGAAGAGAGAGCAAATCTATAGGAAATGGTACATGAACTTAAAGGCACAAAGATCTAGGGCCATTTTGACCGAGAACAAGCAGACACACACTCAGTGGTCTTGAGGTCATTGTTGTTTGATATCTGAGTCATCAGTAAATGGTTACATGTGATGGTCAGGTCTGCTGTTTAATTAGGTAGAGAAACAATAGGCAGGTTTTGGAAATAAACAAAATATAAAAAGAGGTTTGCAGTAAAACTCAATTATGATGTTAAAGCCATTGGCAGGAGAGTGAAAATGTTGACTGGAGTCCCCTCAGGATTGGACAAAGGGTCCAGAGTGGGGTCAGCGAGGGAGAAGGGAGACTTCACAAGCCCTGGCACCCCAGACCTCTATGAGCAGCCCTGCTGCACCTGCCAGGGGAGGTGCCAAACTGCAGAATATCTGCCCTGAGTGTTTTTCTCTCTGCGATTTCTCACCCCCACCCTCACAGTCCATTGGCTGGTGCAGGTGGGGGATTGATGAGCCTCAACAAACAGAAAATATGGGAGGAATGAAACATCCTGTCATAAGAGGCTTTTGCCTTTCCTTGTTATTTGAAAAGCTGCAGCTTCACCTTCAGTCCAGTTGCTCTTCAGGTGGTCTCTTGGGTGAGATGAATTGGTGGGCAGAAGGGTGGACGCCTGTTTGTTGAGAGAGTGATGGCTTAGTTTTGAGAAGCCACTGGCATTCGGCTGTGCAAGGGACTGCTCCCTCTTTGATCTTTCATCTGTTAGTACAGCTGCAAGTGAAAACTCACAAAGAATTGCATTACAAGCCATTTTTTGGTAGAACTTACATGTGATACAGGGAAGTTGGTTCTACATAAGCTGCTGACAGCCTTTTGTGAAATAAATTTACCCTTGATTACAGGTCTTTTAATCAAGGGTAAATTTATTTTTACTCTTTGTGGGGAGGGGGTGGGAGCAGAGAGAGAAGGTAGAAGAGTGGTGAGCAGATATAAATGCAGGGTAAGTCATTTGTCCAGTTAATAGAAAAAGCAATAGTGGTATTTATGAGAATTTATCTCTGCAACACACATATATACATACATGAAAGTATTTACTGCGTGAGTGAGCTTGGAAGGAGACTGTGCCCTGGTTGAACTTTCAGGTGACTGCAGCCTTGGCTGATGTTGATTACAGCCTTGTGAGATACTTTGGGATGGAAGATCTGGCTAAACCACACCTGGATTACTGACTCACAGACACTGAGATAATACACTGTGTTGTTTTAAGCTGCTAAGTTATGGGGTAGATTGTTACACAGTAGTAGATAACTAATATACCACCTAAGATTTTGGATAAGCATAACTTCAACTGGGGACTAAGCCAATTACAGCAAAGAGATTTCTGTTGACACTAGAAATACTCAAATTCAAACTGTTGTTCCCATCCTCCCACCCCAACCCCTACCAGGATTGCATGTGGCCCTTGACAGGTTGCTATGCCACATCTCAGTTTACTCAGGTTGAAGAAGTAAAGTGATGGTCAAAGTTACTGATTTCAAAGACTCCTTTGGTTATACGTTAATCTTAAGACTTTTTTTGGTAAGAAATTAGACCTAATTATTACAGTGAATGGTACCCAAAGCTGATAAAGAATTAGCTAAGCCACACTTACCAGCCCATTTAGGAACATCAGGTTAAATAAACCATTAATAGGAATGAGCCCTGCAAAGATAGAAAAAATACAAGATTAAAGCATAACAGCTCCTTTTTAAAGAACCTCTTTTTTTTTTATTCCCACATCCAAATATGACAATTACTTCTTGGTGTTTTTCCTGCTTGGGGCTTAGGATGGTCAGCTATCCTGAGGCCATGGTAATAGTTATACTGTTAATTTATTACTCTTTACACTCAGATGCAGTCCCAGGCCTTGGAGCTCTGCAAAAATTTGTATGGACGTCTGGACAGAAAATGACTCTTCTCCTACCACGAAGTTGCCAGCTCTGGTACCTGCTTTGTTTTTTCTTCTTCTTCTTCTGTTTTTTTTTTTTTTTTTTGAATGTGATTGATGCTCTTTTTTCTTCTTGGGGGTGAGAAGACTGACATCCTACTTAGTCTAGAAAACTTAGTCTAGAACTGTGCTGTTCATTAGAAATATCCAAGCCACAAACTCTAGCCCCATATGTAATATTAAATTTTCTAGTAACCACATTAAAAAATAAAAAGAAACAGTTGAATTTAATATTAATAATATGTTTTATTTAGCCCAATATATCCAATGTCTTATCACTTCAATGTGCAATAGTTATAAAAATCATTAATTAGATAGCTTTTTTTTTTTTTTTTTTTTTTTTTTTTTTGCGGTACGCGGGCCTCTCACTGCTGTGGCCTCTCCCGCTGCGGAGCACAGGCTCCGGACGTGCAGGCTCAGCAGCCATGGCTCACGGGCCCAGCCGCTCCGCGGTATGTGGGATCTTCCCGGACCGGAGCACAAACCTGCGTCCCCTGCATCGGCAGGCGGACTCTCAACCACTGCGCCACCAGGGAAGCCCCAGATAGCTTACATTTTTTTTTCATATTAAATCTTTAAAATCCAGCATGGATTTTATTGTACTTACAACACATACTAGTTCACCCACATTTCAAGTGCTCAATAGCTGCATTTGCTTGATGGTTACTGTACTGGACGATGCTTGTCTAGAATGTGTGCGGAGCAGCCCTTGCCTCTCAGGCTACTTAGGACCCAGCGTCATGCCACTCTGCAGCCTCCTAATGAACTGCCCCATTCTTTCAGCCCCGTGGTCTTCCTATTCTGTTCCCTCCTCCGCTGTCAGCTCTTTCAATTTTCCAGCTTTCTCATGCTGTATAATCCGGCTATACTTGGGGATGATAATTCAACAACAGGTTCTTGGGATGCTCCTCTAAAGCTGTCTTTTTTAAAAAATTTTATTTATTTATTCATTTATTTAATTTTTGGCTGCATTGGGTCTTTGCTGCTGCACGTGGGTTTTCTCTAGTTGCTGAGAGCCGGGGCTGCTCTTTGTTGTGGTGCGCAGGCTTCTCATTGTGGTGGCTTCTCTTGTTGCGGAGCATGGGCTCTAGGTGCGCAGGCTTCAGTAGTTGAGGCTTGTGGGCTGTAAAGCGCAGGCTCAGTAGTTGTGGTGCACGGGCTTAGTTGCTCCGCAGCATGTGGGATCTTCCCGGACCAGGGCTCGAACCTGTGTCCCCTGCATTGGCAGGCGGATTCTTAACCACTGCGCCACCAGGGAAGCCCCTAAAGCTGTCTTTTGAAACAGGAAACATAATAGGATATACATTATGGCAACATTCAAACTGTTCATCAATTATCCATTACATCTGCCATCTCCCTTCTGCCAATCGAGGTAACTATGTTGTTACCAAAAAAAAAAATCTTATTTTAATTATAATCCAATCAGAAGAAGCATCCATTATGTAGAGTGCTTTGGCATGTTCTAAGAATTTAATTTTTGCACAAATAGTGGAGTAAATACTGCAGAGAGGAAGGGGCTGGCTTCTTTCTTCATTAATTCAGTCATTCAGAAAATACAGAGCACTGGCTAGGCGGAGGCATTGTGTTTGGTGGGGGACACAAAGTTATATAGATCCTGGCCCCTGCTCTTGGGAAAGTCACAACCTGAAAGTGAAGTTGATCCCTGAGAAGATGCCCAGCATGGCCACGTGCCTCTACGAGGGCTCTAACTGGGGCGATGGGGAGACATCTTGGAAGAGGCGAAGTTGCGCTAAGTATGGAAAGTTTGGGTCAGGTTTTGATGTGTCACCATGGATGAGAAGGGAGAGGCACAGAGATTATTTCAGAGACTGTCATGATTCTATGACACAGAGAGGTAAAACCATACATTGAAAATATATGCATGGATATATCTTTTTGATAGGCTGAAATGGAGAGGGGCTGGGAGGACCCTGTGAGCTGTGAGCATACACAACTAGTTCAAGCTAGATTGTGGTAGGATTTTCCTGCGGCACTAGGAGACTATATCTCATTTTCTTGGCTGGGTGGAGCCAAGGAAGAGTCTAAGCAGAACTGTAAGAAGATCATAGCTGTGTTTTGGAGGATGGACCTGAAATGTGTGTGCATTTGTGCATAGAAGTCTGGGGGGAGGAAGCAGCGGGGAGGGCTCCAAACACTTTGTCTCTCGTGGGAACAAACAATATTAAAGTAATGGGTTTATGCATTTTTTGACCTTTAAAAAATGGTATTTTCAGCAAACTTCCTCCTCCCCACCTCACCCTTGTTAAATATTTCATCTCAACTGGAAAATACCCACAACAATACTTTTTTTTTTTTATAGTTTTAGCCTTTCAGTAATAAACCAAAACAAACAGTGGGGAGCTTAAAAGGCCTTTCAGCTGAGAAAGATGAAAGCAGATGCCTCTGGTTTAGATTATTGTTAGAAAGCACAAGAGTCTTTTGCTTCTGGAAATCCTGTGAGGAAGAGTGAGCGGGAGGAAGAGCTGGTGCCATGACACCCCATCCCTGACCTGACATTCTGGTGGTATTTCTTACTCACCGAGGGCGTGTACATGCGTCCAAGAATCTCGTTATCTGAAGTGGGATCTTGCTTCCCCTCCCTGTGGCTGGAACCCTCTTGTTTTTCAACCTGTAGGGAAAGCCCCAGGGAGGGAGATGAAGACACAGGTACTCATTTTCCCACAAAACTACTGAGGAAACAGCAATGCCTTTATTAATGATCTGGGTGCAGCAACAAAGCTTCAGGCTGGAAGGGATGGTTTCTTAATGCAGCTCTTTGCTTAGACCACTAACTTAGGTGCATTTGTCACTATAACATTGAATCGTCCAGAGCTCCAGTTTTTTTAGCAACAAACAAACATGTATTCCTTGTCTGCTTACACTGTTCCTTGCCACGAGTCTTTGTTCAATCCATTCCTTCCACCCAGAAAAGCCTGCCAACCCATGTTCAGCCAACATTTGTTCGGCCGACATTTAATGAGAACTTACTGTGTGCTGGAGCCCAAGGATTCAGAGGCAAATAAACATAGTCTTTCAAAAGTGCATGGGCAAGTACACAGGTGCTAAAATATCTTGTGACAAGTACCATGATTGGCAATGTCTTTAAGACTATGTGGGGACTTCCCTGTGGTTAAGAATCTGCCTGCCAGTGCAGGGGACATGGGTTCGAGCCCTGGTCCAGGAAGATCCCACATTCTGTGGAGCAACAAAGCCTGTGCACCACAACTACTGAGCCCTTGTGCCACAACTACTGAAGCCCACGTGCCTAGAGCCCATGCTCCACAAAAAGAGAAGCCACCACAATGAGAAGCCCATGCACTGCAATGAAGAGTAGGACCCCCTCGCTGCAACTAGAGAGAACCCATGTGCAGCAACAAAGACCCAACACAGCCAAAAATAAATAAATAAAAACAAATAAATTTAAAAAAAACAGTTAAAAAAAATAAAAGCCTATGTGGACTGCCAGCCTGCAAGGTCAGGAAGTCTTCTCAGAAGAGAGGATGTCTTCTTCTCAATTAATGACTTAGGAGCTAACCTCCTTCCAAGACCCATCCACATTCAGCACATCTCTCCTGACCTTGTGTCTTCTTTCTCTGAGCATTGCCACTTGTCCCTCATGTGCTTTTCTTTGTTTCCACGCATAAGGAGATTATGTGGTATTTTTCTTTCTCCATCTGACTTATTTCATTTAGCATAATGCCCTCAAGGTCCATGTGTGTTGTTGCAAATGATAAGAGTTCCTTCTTTTTCATGACTGCATAGTATTCCTGTGTGTGTGTGTGTGTGTGTGTGTGTGTGTGTGTGTGTGTGTGTACGTGTACATACCACATTTTCTTTATTCATTCATCCTTGGTGGACACTTAGGTTGTTGCCATGTCTTGGTATTGTAAATGATTCTGCATCGAACCTAGGAGTGCATATATCTTTTCAAGTTAGTGTTTTTGTTTTCTTTGGATGAATACCCAGAAGTGGAATTGCTGGGTCATATAATAGTTCTATTTTTATTTTTTTAAAGAACATCCATACTGTTTTCTGTAGGGGTTGCACCAATTTAAATTCCTATCAGCAGTGCCTGGGGGTTCCCTTCTCACCACAACCTCGCTAACACTTGCTATTTCTTGCATTTTTGATAACAGCCATTCTAACAGGTGAAAGGTGATATGTGGTTTGAATTTGCATTTCCATGATAATTAGTGATGTTGAGCATGTTTTCATGTACCTATTGGCCATCTGTATGTCTTCTTTGAAAAAATGTCTATTCAGATCCTCTGCCCATTTTTAAATTAGATTGTTCATTGTTAAATTAGATTGTTCATTTTGTTATCCTTTGCTGTACAAAGAAGCTTTTTAGTTTGACGTAGTCCAACTTGTTTATTTTTGCTTTTGATGACTTTGCTTTTGGTGTCAAGTCTAAAAAATCATTGCCAAGGCAGGTGTCAAGGAGCTTACCACCCATGTTTTCTTCTAGGAGTTTTTTTGTTGTTATATTTATTTCTTTTTCTGGTTATGTTTATTTTTTAGACTGTTGCCTTTCTCTTTATTGGAACAAACAATTAAAGTAATGGGCTTATGTATATTTTGACTTTTTAAAAAAGAATAATTTCAACAAACTTCTTTATCCCCCAAGTCTTTGTTAAATATTCTTTATGAACTAGGTAGCATATGATATCACTCGTGGGAGGGGTGTCCATCAAGACTGGGTTAGGTTAAGTGAGCTCATTCCTTCATTCTCTCATTTAATAGCCACATTTTAAGCACCTGTATGTTTTACGAACAAAACAAATCATAGTCCTTCCCTCATGAAGCTTATATGGTAGTGGTAGCATAATACAGTAGATAAAAATATAAAACAAACAAACAAACAAAACTTGGTAAGAAGCACTGTGAGCCAAAATAATGAAAAATAAAGCTTTGGGGAAAGTGGGCCTATGAGTTTTCTTTTCTCATACTGTGCTTATTTTCATAAATGTATATGTTGGCTGCCTCCATGGTCCACGGGGAAGATTTGATGCAGGTGGATGTAGTGCAGGGGATTATAGGAGTGGCTCTGAGCCACACAGGGGGCTGTGTTGTGGATGAGTAGTGGGCACAAGCTTGGATCTGCTTTTAGGGAGTCTTGCTGAGTTGATGTTAACTCTCAAGATGTCCTGAAGCAGACACCTAGGCATCCAGAGCCCCATGAGGGTCCCCCAGGGTCACACGCCTCACTTCCTCAGAATGCTGCTCCCTTTCCTGCAGGGTGTGCTGGGACATCCCCAAGCTCCTCCTGTGCTTTCCTTGTAAATGCAGCAGAGTTTGGGGCCATTAGAGATGCCAGCCAAAAAAAGTGAGAAAGTCAGCTTTAATTTCTGACAAAGGTATAAATTAAAAGTGCAAATTATGTGCTTTGAAAGAAGGTAAATTTGAGTGCTGGGGAGAGGAGAATTTAATTCAGGATGGTAAAGCAACACCCGCCATCCCCATGATGACCAGAGCCTGGTTTCAAATGGATTTCTTTCTCTTTCCCCAAGTGACAGACAGAAAGGGCCAGGCAGGCTACCCTGAGTAGTGAGGAATGTTTGCCATTTGCTTGGTATAGTTGGTATAAAGAACCACCAGATAACTTATCATATTAAAGCAATTTATGACCTTGTGCATCTGGTGGAAGACTTTTTTTTCAGTTTTATTGAGATATAATTGACATATAACATTGTATTAGTCAAAGTGCACAGCATAATGATTTGATATATCTATACATTGCTAAATCATCACCACAATAAATCTAGTTAACATCCGTCATCTCACATAATTACACTTTTGTGTGTGTGTTGAGAGCTTTTAAGACCTACTCTTTTAGCAACATTCAGATATACAAAACAGTATCGTTAAACTGTAGTCACCGTGCTGTACATTACATCCCCAGAACTTATTTATCTTATAACTGGAAGGTTGTACCTTTTGACCCCCTTATCCTTCTGAAGTCTGTTTAAAGTGAGGCTTAAAATGTCCTTCGTTCTTCTTTTATATAGCTCGAGCTTTAGCAGTAAGCTGTGAGGCTTGAGTAAATTCCAGAATTGGGAGAGGTGTCCCACAGTTGGAGGCTGCAAAGAGCAAGACACTGTGGGTGGTGACATGCTTTTCCTCTCTGGGTCACTCTCAGGACCTCAGCCAGAGTCTCCCTGGACCAGGCCCAGATGGAACAGCCTGACCAGTAGGCACAGCAGTTGGCCTTCCTTGTGTGTTAGATGTGAGATGTGTGTGGTGAACCATCTGACAGCCAGCCAACATGCTCTAATTGGTGGCTGCTGGGTGCCCTCCCCATGCAAGATTACCGTGGGGCTAGACAGCCTGAAGGAGTGAGGCAGATGCCACGCTCCATGCAGGCACCACGCGCCGGAGGGCTCGCTGATGGCCGTGCACCTGCAGCTGGCCTTGGACAGTGGTTCTCGCCCTTTGGTGTGAAATAAGAATTTCTAGAGGTTCTTGTTAGACTGGATTCCTAGATCCCACCCTGGGAGATTCTGATTTATTGGGTCTGAGTTGGGATTTAGAAATGTGAGCTTTTGGCAAGCACTCCTGGACATCCTGCTGTTATGTAGATGAAAGCAGTTTGAGAAGCCCTACCTTTATGCAGCTCAGCCCTATCTTTTTTTTTTCTTTTAATCTACTAGGAGCTTTACTTTTTTAAACCACTTTACTGAGATATGATTGACATATAAAAAGCAGTACACATTTAATATATACCGCTCGATGAGTTTGGGAATAAGTACGCACCTGTGAAACCATCACCACCATCAAGGCCAGAAATATACCCATTACCTCCCAAAGTCTCCTTCCATCCCCTTTATTATTATTATTATTTATTATTATTTTGTGGTGAAGAACACTTAAGATCTACCTTCCTAGGAAATTGTAAGTATACAATACACCACTGTTAGCCATAGGCATTGTGCTGTATAGTAGTTCTCCAGAAGTTATTTATCCTACATAACTGAAACTTTGTATCATTAAGCATTATCTCCCCATTTCCCGGTAACCACCATTCTATTCTCTGCTTCTATGAGTTTGACTATTTTAGATTCCACATATAACTGAGATCATAAAGTATGTCTCTTTCTATGTCTGGCTTATTTCACTCAGCATAATGCCCTCCAGGTCCATTCATGTTGTCACAGATGGCAGGATTTCCTTCTTTTTTAAGACAGCCCAGTCTTTGATGGGAGTAAATGCTGCAGGGTCCCAGGAGCAGGACTGCTGGAGTCAGCTTTTTATAAGAGTCTAGCCTTTCTCTATAGGAATTATAGCCCTAATTCCTACAGCAGTGGTCCCCAACCTTTTTGGCACCAGGGACCGGTTTCGTGGAAGACAGTTTTTCCACGGACGGGGGTGGAGTTGAGGGGTGGAGGGGAGGGTTCAGGCGGTAATGCGAGCGATGGGAAGCGATGGGCAGCAGCAGAGGAAGCTTCGCTCGCTTGCCTGCTGCTCACCTCTTGCTGTGCGGCCTGGTTCCTTACAGGCCTCGGACCAGCACCAGTCTGTGGCCCGGGGGTTGGGGACCTCTGCCCTACAACTATGACCACGGTGAGTTGGCTCACAGTCAGTGTTGGCAAAGTTGTCCCCTCCTTGGTACAGAAAAGGAAAGCCATTCAAAGGAGACAGAAGGAGGAGCTTACTGAAATACTACAATCATTACTACTGCTATTACCAATATTTAAAATTGTGATCGTTTATTGGGAGCTACTATAGCTCATGTAGTGTTCTGAATTCTCTGCCTCTTTACTGTGTTTAATTCTAATGAGTAATCTTTGAGGTCTCTACTGTTATTACCCCCATTTTACAGGTGAGGAGACTGAGGGAGAAAGAGAGTACATAATTTGTCTGGGGTCGCGCAACTGGTAAATGAACAGTTCATGACTAAGGAACCCCAGTGTGGAGGCCTCCTACTGCATGAAATTGCATGGGACTGGAACAAGAGAATGCTTTCCACTTCTGGTCTTTAATTTTCTCACTCATAAAATAAGGGGTTTGGATATTATGACCTCTCAGCTGGTCTGACTTTGTCCAACCTGTGCAGTCAAACAGGGCCCTGCGATCCGAAGGGTCCTAGGCTTGGATTCATGCTTTGCTGTTGCCATCTTGAAATTGCTAATAATTTTTGAACAAGGAACTCCATGTTTTCATTTTTCACTGGACCCTGCAAAATATAAAGCTGATCTTGGCTCTCAAGGGCTCTTCTGGTTACACCGTATTTTTTTCTCAACTCCTTTATAGATCCTTAACAATTCCCTGTGCATCCTTGGCCCTGGAACAGCCTTTTGCAGAGGCAGTGGAGCAATGGGCTGACCTGAGCTTCACAGTGAATGGAGTTTCTGGGCTGGTGATGAGTGCCCACGGTGTGTCTGCAGGGGCTGATGGTAGACGGCTGGTGAAGCAGAGCACACAGAGAGCTCTTAGTGGCTAAGGGTGGTATCTCATACAAACAGCCACGTCCCTAGCCAACCGCAGGTATTGTGAGTGTTATCACTAAGTGACCCATCTACAGCAGTCCCTCAGTGCAGAAAACGGATGAGGACTCAAAGTTGAAGTTAATGAATTCAGTTCTCCCAGAGAGGCATTTTGGGCCTTTGCTGGCAGCCCCTCACTCATTCTTTGGCCCTGGTCTCCACCTCTCCCACTTACTCACCAGCAGCCCTGCTCCCAACACTCTGGACTCCCAGGGGTTTATCCCCATGCATGTTGCCTGGAACAAGCTTTCCAAAACATTGTTTTTTTCCTGACAATATCTAGTGTTACTACTATACACACAGTGCACAAATTCATCACACTTGCTGCTAGAAAGGTTTGGCTCTGGAACAAGTGAAGGAAATGGTTATTGAGTGCTTATCACGTGACCTCCTTACTCTCTTCCCCCAGCTCTTCCTCTAAGTAAAGTCTTAGTCCCACTTAACTTCTAAGGAAAAAAAATTAAAGGGTGCTTATCAGGGTTAATAACTTAGATTCCTGTCAGCACCAAAACAAAAAATTCAGACACAGACAGTCCATCCAAGGTGTAGGATAAAAGGTTCATTCTTCACACCTTGACGTTTATAGGCAGAACAGAGATAAGCCATGAGGGAAGTGTCTGCCTGTTCCTGTGTGTGACAGAGTGTTAGTGTGTGTGTGTGTGTGTGTGTGTGTGTGTGTGTGTGTGTGTGTGTGTGTGTGTGTGTGTGTGTGTGTGTGTGTGTATGTGTAGACTAGGAAGGCAAAGAAAGGGATGACCAGTTATCTTGCCTTAAGTGAGGCATTTCCCCTTCCTTCCTCCCTCTCTCATTCCAGGGTCTAGATCTTTTACAAATTATGTTTTGAACAGTTTCCCCCTCATCTAAGCTTAGCCATCACTTCCTCCCAGAAACCTGTGTGCACCCAGCCCCGGTCTGGGTCAGAGGTCTACTTTTAACCCCCAGAGCATGCATACCTAGTAGCCTCCTTGTGCTTGCACCCCTCCAAATTGCAGTTATTTACTTACTCATATGTAGCCTTAGGGGCTGTTATCTCCATACGGGCTGGCAGTGAGACTGTCTTGTTCACTGCTGTAGCCCCAGTGAGGATTAATAAATGTTTGTTAAAAGCATGAATAAACAGCATGAGGAGGAGCTCATGGCAACAACTGAGTCCTAGTGTCTCAGGTGTGAAGACAGATGTTTTGAGTGGGGTACAGTGGGGGCAGCTCCACCTGCATGGCCCAGCCAGGAAAGGTGTTTATAAGTCTGTGTTTCTTCAGTGCTTACCGGGTGCCCCATGCAAAGGACTTCACTTACATCACTCTGTTTAATCCTTATAACAACAAAGTGGGTCCTGATTAAGATTTTATGGAGAAAGTAACTGATCTTGAACTGAATCTTGAAAGTTGTTCAGGCATAGAAGACAGAGAAGGGCTTTCCATTCATAGAGAGCAGATTGAGCTCTGTCCCAGGGGTGTGAAAACAGCTCAGGTGAGTGTGTCTATGGCTAGAAGTCAGAGTGGTAGAGTGAAATGAGATGACAATGCTGAACTTTACTTGAGTCCTGTGCTCCTGGAGATAGCTTTTAGGAAGTCTCCCCACCCTTTTGTGTTCCAAGAAAATCTAACCACAAAAACAATCACTGTGATCTCACATATTCCTAGATAGGCCCATCTCAGTTCTTCTTCATAACTTCCATAGGACTTGCCCATGACTCCCTGGTTTACCTGTCTATTATCAAATTCAAAGCCCCTTCCTGTTCTTTGATATGTTCCTCATTTGTTCTTCCTATTGCAATAGCCTGAATAAAATCATCTCCTTAGTTGTCTGACACACTTTGTCCTGCACAGGGGTTACATCTGGCAAAGCAGAGAGGGAACAGATCATGGAGACCTTGTAAGCCATGGGCAGGAGCTTGGACTTCCTCCTGTATGCATGGGAAAGCAGTGATGGGGCTAAAGAGTTTTTAACAGAAGAATGGAAAAGTCAGACACTCATTGTAGAAAGCTCATTCTGCTTTCTGTATGTGATAAGGATTAGAGGGAGAATTAATTAAGACAAAGAAATTTCAAATTCTAATAAGAAAGGATGGGGCTCTGAGCTCACATGGGGTGGGCTATGGGTGATGTGCCAAGGGTGGTACTCTCCTGGACATACATGGTACCTAGATGTGAGACCAAGGGAAGGGTCTAGGAAGGTTCCCATTTGTGTCAGGGTGGTGTCAGTTCACTGGCACCATCAGCCATCATGAGAGAGGTGGTCCTTAATCTGGACCATGGAAAATGATCAGCATGGAAAGCCACAGGTAGGCCAACGGCATGTAAAAGGTTAAAGCAGGTTATGATAGCACTATCAGACACAGAACTCAGAAGCAGATGCCTTCAAGGCTCTACAAATGTCCTTATAAATGGAAATTAGGGGGAGGAGGCTTAAGGCATACATAGCTTCCCTTTATCTAACTGGACCATGGTTTTATTTTTTGCCAAACTATAGTTCTGCTTCCATTGGAAAAGAGATCCCCTAACATTATGAGCCCAGCCTAAATAGCATCAAGGAAGGCTGCAAGGAAGATGGAAGATGTGGACATCAAAGCACCCAGAGAGATGGCTGTTAGAGTTTTCATTCGGTCCCTCCACTGTTCCATTGTTGGTTAGTGATAATGAGGCCTAATTGGAGACCTGGTTCTGGGCTCCCTCAGCCTCTCACCTGCAAATCAACACTAAGGAAATGTGAGCATTTTGTGGCAATCAAAGGGAGAGTTGTTTTTTGGTAGGTGCCACACTTGAAGGCAGTGGATGATTCAGGTGCTTATTCCTCAGGGAGAGAGGCACCTTTGTTATATGTCTTTACAAGCCTGTGCTCAGGCTGGAGCTATGAACTGTAGACAGCCTGGTGAAGCGTTCTTCTCAGTTGTTCTCAAGATATTGGTGGGTTTTTTTTTTAAGTGTTTTTCACACATTAATACCATTTTCAGGCTTTAAAAAAAATTCAGTGTTTGATTGCATGAAAGCTTAGTGTAGATGTAAGCACTTTCCTGGATTCTCAGTAAGAAATGTTACATTAACGTAATTACAGTGATGATGATTCATCATCAGGCCCAGGTATGATGGTACCCTGGTATCATGAATCTGGGCCTGCAGAAAACCCTTCACGTAGAGCTCTGACTTCATCTCTTTCCTCCGAGTTTGATATCGCCCCTCTGCATGGTGGCGGCCCAGGGATGCATCAAGCCTAGGCTACACCTGGGGACTCCCCTCAACCCAGTGCCTTCAGGACAGTTCATTTGCTGGTAGCTTCCCAGTTGCTTCTGAACCCAGCCTTCTGCCCTGATATCCAGGACCAGAGAGCCAGCTGTTCACTACATCTCACCACCTGGATTCTCCGTAGAAATCACAAAACCCACAGATCTCAGTATGGAGTTAGTCATCTTTCCTATCCTTGAAGCCCTCTCCCTCCAAACTGCAATGACTCAAACGTCAAAAGGGAAGCATTCTGAGAGAGATTTCTAGAGGAAGTGATACTAAACATAAAGGATACAGAGATATTAGCCAGGCAAACCCTGCAGAATGTGACTGGGCCTGCAAGTAGGTCAGGAATTTGGTAAAGGGCTTCTTCCTGGGTCTTGGGTGGATGGTCAAGCTATACAGCTACTCGTCCAAGATGTCCTCCTACTTGAAGAAGCCACACACAACAAACAGAGTGCTGACACTGAGGTATTGATTGTGCTCTCACAATTCATCTCTCCTTCTCTTCCCTTTCTTCTCTATATTTTAATCATTTACTGGAAGCCTGTTATAAAAATCTGAAGGTCTTGACTTTCTATTAGCAATCTTCATAATTTCAAAATATCCTCTCCTGTAAGTAACCAGAGAATGGCAGCTTTCCCAGAGTAATACCCAGGTCAGTGACTAAATCCTGTAAATCAACAGAACCAAAGAGGGCCAGGGACTTTGTATGAATTTGTGAGAAAGGGAGAGACTGGGGGGTGGGGAAAAATTAAGATGATTGAAAAAGGTCTTTTCTTTTTTTTTAATAGATCTTTATTGGAGTATAATTGCTTCACTTGTACTGTGTTAGTTTTTGTTGTACAACAAAGTGAATCAGCCATATGCATACATATATCCCCATATCCCCTCCCTCTTGAGTCTCCCTCACACCCTCCCTATCCCGCCCCTCTAGGTGGTTGCAAAGCACCGAGCTGATCTCCCTGTGCTATGCTGCTGCTTCCCACTAACTAACTGTTTTACATTTGGTAGTGTATATATGTCAATGCTACTCTCACTTCGCACCAGCTACCCCCTCCCCTCCCCATGTCCTCAAGTCCATTCTCTATGTCTACATCTTTATTCCTGCCCTGCCACTAGGTTCATCAGTACCATTTTTTTGGTTGTTTTTTTAGATTCCGTATATATGTGTTAGTATACGGTATTTGTTTTTCTCTTTCTGACATATTTCACTCTGTATGACAGACTCTAGGTCCACCCACCTCACTACAAATAACTCAATTTCATTTCTTTTTATGGCTGAGTAATATTCCATTGTATATATGTGCCACATCCTCTTTATCCATTCATCTGTTGATGGACATTTAGTTTGCTTCCATGTCCTGGCTATTGTAAATAGTGCTGCAATGAACATTGTGGTATATGTCTCTTTTTGAATTTGGTTTTCTCAGGGTATATGCCCAGTAGTGGGATTGCTGGGTCATATGGTAGTTCTATTTTTAGTTTTTTAAGGAACCTCCATACTGCTCTCCATAGTGGTTGTATCAATTTACATTTCCACCAACAGTGCAGGAGGGTTCCCTTTTCACCACATCCTTTCCAGCATTTATTGTTTCTAGATTTTTTGATGATGACTATTCTGACCAGTGTGAGGTGATACCTCATTGTAGATTTGATTTGCATTTCTCTAATAATTAGTGATGTTGAGTATCTTTTCATGTGCCTCTTGGCCATCTGTATGTCTTATTTGGTGAAATGTCTATTTAGGTCTTCTTCCCATTTTTTAATTGGATTGTTTGTTTTTTTGATATTGAGCTCCATGAGCTGTTTGTATGTTTTGGAGATTAATCCTTTGTCCGTTGTTTCATTTGAAAATATTTTCTCCCATTCTGAGGGTTGTCTTTTCATCTTGTTTATGGTCCCCTTTGCTGTGCATGAGCTTTTAAGTTTAATTAGGTCCCATTTGTTTATTTATTTATTTTATTTTCATTACTCTAGGAGGTGGGTCAAAAACGATATTGCTGTGGTTTATGTCAAAGAGTGTTTTTCCTATGTTTTCCTCTAAGAGTTTTATAGTGTCTGGTCTTAAAAAGTCCAGGACCAGATCGCTTCACATGCAAATTCTATCAAAAATTTAGAGGAGAGCTAACGCAGATCTTCTCATACTATTCCAAGAAATTGCAGACAGAGGAACACTCCCAAATTCATTCTACAAAGCCACCATCACCCTGATATTAAAACCAGAAAAAGACATCACACAGAAAAGAAAATTATAGACCAGTATCACTGATGAACATAGATGCAAAAATCCTGAGCAAAATACTAGGAAACAGAATCCAGCAACATATTAAAAGGATCATATACCATGATCAAGTGGGATTTATCCCAGGGATGCAAGGATTCTTCATTGTATGCAAATCAAACAATATGATACACCATATTAACAAATTAAGGAATAAAAACCATATGGTCATCTCAATAGGTCGAGAAAAAGCTTTTGACAAATTCAACACCCATATATGATAAAAACCCTCCAGAAAAATGGGCATAGTAGGAACCTACCTCAACATAATAAAAGCCATATATGACAGACCCACAGCAAACATCATACTCAATGGTGAAAGACTGAAAGCATTTCCCCTAAGATGAGGAATAAGACAAGGATGTCCACTCTCGCCACTCTTATTCAACATAGTTTTGGAAGTCCTAGCCAAGGCAATCAGAGAAGAAAAAGAAATAAAAGGAATACAAATGGGAAAAGAAGTAAAACTGTCATTGTTTGCAGATGACATGATATTATACATAGAAAATCCTAAAGATGCCACCAGAAAACTACTAGCACTAATCAATGAATTTGGTAAGGTTGTAGGATACAAAATTAATGAATAGAAATCTCTGGCATTCCTATACACTAACAACGAAAGATCAGAAAGAGAAATTAAGGAAACAATCCTATTTACTATTGCAACAAAAATAATAAAGTACCTAGGAATCAACCTACCTAAGGAGGCAAAAGACTTGTACTCAGAAAATTATAAAACACTGTTGAAGGAAATCAGAGATAACATAACAGATGGAGAAATACACCATATTCTTGGATTGGAAGAATCAATATCGTGAAAATGACTGTACTACCCAAAGCAATCTACAGATTCGGTGCAATCCCTATCAAACTACCAATGGCATTCTTCACAGAATTAGAACAAAAAATTTTACAATTTGTATGGAAACACAAAAGACCCCAAATAGCCAAAGAAATCTTAAGAAAGAAAAACGGAGCTGGAGGAATCAAGCTCCCTGACTTCGGACTATACTACAAAGCTGCGGTAATCAAGACTGTATGATACTGGCACAATAACAGAAATATAGATCAATGCAACAGGATAGAAAGCCCAGAGATAAACCCATGCCCATATGGTCACCTAATTTATGATAAAGGAGGCAAGGATATACAATGGAGAAAAGACAGCCTCTTCAATAAATGGTACTGGGAAAACTGGACAGCTACATGTAAAAGAATGAAATAGAACACTCCCTAACACCATACACAAAAATAAACTCCAAATGGATTAAAGGTCTTGTTTTTATTTAGTAATTCCTCTTTCTTTCAGAGCTTTGATTTGGAACTTAAGGTGTGTTGGTCCATGGTAGGGGAGCCAGCAGCAGCTACTCTATTTATTTGGTCCTCAGTGAAGCCTCTGAGGACAGTAGCTCCTTCTGTTTTAGGAGAGGTAATGTGTGCTTGGTGGGGATGGTGAATGGGGAGATTTAGTAAGGAAGGAGATATTTGTGTGGAATAAAGGATTGTTTTCTCAATGTGAATGAAGTATATTAATGAAGAAATATGACCAGTTTTCTGTCTTTTACATGTTCCCAAAGTGATTGTGATCAGTTGAATGATGATATTTCCCATGGCCTTTAATCCACACTACTGTGTCTCCCTGCACGGTAGCGTGAAAAGTTGTTTCCATGTGCATGTTATGAACCTACAGTATCTAAAACCCTTGTGCCTTTCGGTGGGAATGTAAATTGATACAGCCACTATGGAGAACAGTATGGAGGTTCCTTAAAAAATTAAAAATAGAACTACCATGCGACCCAGCAATCCCACTACTGTGCATATACCAGAAGAAAACCATAATTCAAAAAGAGTCATGTACCACAATGTTCATTGAAGCTCTATTTACAATAGCCAGGACATGGAAGCAGCCTAAGTGTCCATCAACAGATGAATGGATAAAGAAGATGTGGCACATATATACAATAGAATATTACTCAGCCATAAAAAGAAACAAAATTGAGTTATTTGTAGTGAGGTGGATGGACCTAGAGTCTGTCATACAGAGTGACATAAATCAGAAAGAGGAAAACAAATACCGTATGCTAATACATATATATGGAATCTAAAAAAAAAAAAGTTATGAAGAACCTAGGGGCAGGACAGGAACAAAGACGCAGTTGTAGAGAATGGACTTGAGGACACAGGGAGGGGGAAAGGTAAGCTGGGACGAAGTGAGAGAGTGGCATGGACATATATACACTACCAAATGTAAAATAGGTAGCTAGTGGGAAGCAGCAGCATAGCACAGGGAGATCAGCTCGGTGCTTTGTGACCACCTAGAGGGGTGGGTTAGGGAGAATGGGAGGGAGACGCAACAGGGAGGAGATACGGGGATATATGTATATATGTAGCTGATTCACTTTGCTATAAAACACAAACTAACACACCATTGTAAAGCAATTGTACTCCAATAAAGATGTTAAAAAAAAAAAACACCTTAGTGCCAAGCAGCCAGGAGATTGTGGTGCAGAAGGAGGCGTGCATGTGTGTGTATATGTGTGTGTGCGTGTGTGTGTGTGAATGGGTTGGTTGGACATGTGTGTGCATCAGTGTAGAAACGTGAGCTCTGTTTCTGTCTGAAAGCATTTGCAAGGTGTTTTGCAAGTGAAGGCCCATTTCTTTATAAAAATAGAATTGCTTTTCTAAGATAGAAATGCTGAGTAAGGAGAAGGATGGCTCTGAGTTTTAGAAGGAGCTTTCCAGAAATTGGTGCAAGGAACTTGCTAATGGTACTGGAAGATAGAAGGAGAGATGCTCAGACCATACTGTGTTTTGCATTTCAATCTCTGTGGATCCGCTCTCCCTGCCTATGCATATTTAAAATTCCTTTCAATATATAAATAGGATAATTCTCTTTCCACATCCCCACCAGAGTTCATTCAGCAGGCACACAAGGAATTGCACATCCAGGCCTGTCTTTTCCTGCTTCCTGTTATTACTATTTATTGGTTTTTCTCATCTTCTTTTTTTTTCCCCCTCCCGTGTTGCTCTCCTTAGATTAAACTGGGTTTCAGGATTGACCTGAGGGAGAAATGCCATTTCTTCAAAACAAAGCTGAGCCTGAGGGAGGTGATCTCCAGGCTTGTTCTGCACTTTGGCACCAATCTAGATCTTCCAGAACCCCACTTTGAATAGAAAGCCCTGGGCCTTAGACTATCTGGGTTTTTGCAATCTCCCCATAATGCTGTCCTTTAACAATTACCCATTTGCCCCATGAATGAAGCCCTGGCACTCCCCAATGTCCCAAAGGCACAGGTGAAAGAGAATTCTTTTTTTTTGTTGTTTTTTTACAGTCTCCAGACACGCAGCCTCCCCGGCCATGGCTCACGGGCCCAGCCGCTCCGTGGCATGTGGGATCTTCCCAGACCGGGGCATGAACCCGTGTCCCCTGCATCGGCAGGCAGACTCTCAACCACTGCGCCACCGGGGAAGTCCCAAAGACAGAATTCTTGATGGGAAGGACACTAGGTAAGAATATGAGCTGGGAACTGGGGACCGGTGCCTATGACAGTAGCCAGTCAACCCTTTTTCCTGGAAAAAAAGCTCTAGGAAGCATCTGTTGAGTCTAGTGGTCTTGCTTCATGTTGCTAATGTGAATAATTCAAACATTTTGAAAGAAGTTAGACCATCCATTCCAAACATTGTCCAGATTTCAGAATGGCAATTAAGCCTACAGGACATGTGTTCTTAGAAAGAAGTTCTACATCATTTTGCATACAATGAAAGGAGCACTGAATTGGGATCAGAAGACTTGAGTTCTTCTATACCAGCGTGCCTCTGCTAATGTAAAGCTGGCTTTATTGACATCCAATGACTTCTCTGGTTACAGCAAAATGGCCAACTTTAATAAATTCTTGGGTCATATTTGGTGGCCAAAATATATGTGTAGCGGGGCATAGAATGAGGCACTGACTTGTCACCTGTTATGTAAAAATGTATCAAGGGCAGGAAGAGTTTTCCATTAAAAGTGCGATGAGCTTGATTCTGGGACTCACTAGGATTTCATTCCATGAGTTGGGCTCCCATGAAGAGTGGACGGAATCCTGGAGCATGTGACCAAGGGAAAATATCACTGCTGTATGACTCAGCGCAGGACTTAGGGGAAGTTTATAGCGACTTCTCTCAATTACAAGTAAGGTGAGCTACAGACGAAACCTTGAAGAACTTTAGAAACAAGCCAGATAAGATATTTCTGAGGGATGAACTTGGGGTGCAACCTATGCCTATATCTGGTCTGCCTCCTGAGGGAGCTGCTGATTCAGAAGGCTGCTACCCAGACCAGGGGACTGAAGGAGAGACTTCTGCTCTGATCAGAGCTGGGGACACAAGTGCAGAGCATGAAGATTGCAGCTGATGTCTCCACCTGGTAAACATCCCACGTGTTTGGCTTGCTCTTCATATACTTTGTTGTCAAATAATCTACTTAGGAAACTGATCTCTGCAAGCCAGGCTGCCCTTGGAGATCCAAGTGATGTGTACAGTTTGTCAGGTTCCAGGCCTCAAGAACAAAGCAAGGACTTTCCTTACAGGCCAAGTCAAGTGGTCCTCTGCATCACTCTATGAAACACTGAGAGATAGGAGAATTTCAGCTCCTCATGTAGAGCATTTGACTTGGAGGGGATCCTTGCTCTGTATTTCCTCCTGCAATGGCCATAATTTGCATACCTATGGCTCATCTGACCATAGGTATGGATAAGCACAGGTTGGGCTGTTCCACTGGGCATCCTGAAACACCAACCTTTCATGGGATTCTGGACACTGACTCCAAGAGTCTTCCCTTTTTTTTTATTACAAATATAGGAAAATATACAACCAATACTGAATACAGCTCAAGTGCTGTAGTGAGCTCATTGACATGGATTACCTTATGTAATTGTCCCCAGGTAAGAGTCATTGTCCTTACAGAATATCCCTGGCACCAAAGGGATTGTGATGGGAGGGTCTGTATCTTCCCTGTGAATTCATTTACAGCACTCAGGGACATCACCAAAGCCCTATTTTGATATCAAGTTAGAAATGAGCCAGACCCTCTTGAAGAAAGGCATTTCCTAATAGGGAGTGCAAGAGGTCAGGGCCTGATCATGTGGAACCTGCCATGTCTGGTCAGATAGGCAGTGATTCAGGACCGTTTCGATTACTGTGAAAGGACTCTCAGCTTTAAATATCCTAGACTGAATGAGGCGCATGCCCGTGATTGGTTGGAGTACAAATTGTACTTTTTGCAAAGTTATTACATAGTAGACCCCTGATACTCTCTTGATTCTCCAAACTTGCAAATGCCATGATGGTAGAAAATTCCCGAATAGAATACGTATGCAGAACGAGCCAGATAAGGAAGCACCACAGAGTACTCTTGGAATGCAGCCCTGAATGCAGCTCTGCTCACTTACTACTCATCAGTTTCAGCACCCCAGCCTTTCCACATCTGAGCCTCAGCAAATAAATGACCCAAGGCCAGGTGCCTTCAGGGTCTCTTTAGAATCTCCACAATTGTGTAAATGAAATCTGCAAACAGCACAAGTCTATTATACTTGACTAACAAAGCAGACTTGAGCATTTTGGTTGCTGATCTTTTGAACTTTCACACTTTCTATTTTTATTTTTGTAGTTTGGTTGGTTTAGGTATTAGAGATAGTAAAGAGCATGGATGCTTGAGCTACACTGCATGGGATCCAATGCCAGCTCTGCCACTTCCTAGCTGTGTGATCTTAGGCAAGGTACTTAACCTTTCAGTGCCTTAGTTTCTATACATGTAAAATGTGGACAACGGTAAAGTTGTTGTAAGAATTAAATGAATTCATATGCTAACAGCTCTTAGACCTGTGCCTGACAGCAGAAGCACTTTACAGGTGTTAGCTCCTCTTATTGTAAGTCGCCATGGCTGCTAGAGTTGAAATCTGGAAGGTGTGCTGAATAGCATGTCCTGCCTGAAAATATGATCATGGCTCTTGTGTTTGCAACTAGTATCTATTAATTAAGAAACCGTCATTTGTGCTCCGTAATTAAATTTATTAAACTCTAATTCCTATCATAACAATAATTAGTTCTTGCTAATTAAATTTATCAAATTCCCCCTGGATTCATATCTTAGGTAAATATTTAGTAGCCCTACACTAATTATTTTAATCAACATGGAGAGTATTTCAAATGACTACAGATAGTTCTAACTAATTAAATTGAGTACAAAATAGTATCTTATGTAATAAATTTGCAGGTGCTAAAAAGAGTGGGAATGAACCACAGGATAATGTCTCAGGGACCTATCCACGTGAGTTGGTGATTGCAGCATTTCCAAATCTTAGCCAACATGCTAGGGAAGTTTGAGACGGTTTATTGTTCCTGTCCTGATTTGTCTTGTACTGCCAGTGTTTTGTGCACAGAGCAAGCTCTGGGCATGATTCAGGAACATGCCATATGACTTGAAATTGGACCCATCAACACTAGTAATTAGTGCAGAAGCAAGAAGCCAGCAGAAGCAGCAGCAGGGCGAATTCCTGCTTCAAAGAGTCTGAAGGAAGAAAGGCAAACTCTCCAAGGTTCCTTCTTCTGCAGGCTTGGTTTCCTCATCCTCAAAGCAAACTGTCAGTTGTTTCTCATGTTGGGAAGTCCTCCCACCCTACCCTGCTGCTCCCAGCTCCTTCCTAACAAAGAAGAATCCTTGAATTACAGCCACCTGATTGGCATCCTGTTGCTAGGAAACTGTAAAATGAATGTATCATATTTCATAATAAAAATGCCTCTGACCCATCCTTAGAGAGACATGTACAATCAAGTGTGGCCCCACGTGGCACTGGCTAGCACTGACCACCCACCTCTCCTCTCCTCTGCTCCCTTCCGGGGTCATGGTGAGATAACTGGCTCTAGTTAATGGTGGTCACTCTGGCCACCCACAGGGTTCTCTGTGGCTTGAGTTAGGGTTCTGTCCATGGCTAGGCTTGGGAGGATGGCCATCTAGGGCTAGAATAGGGGGCTCAGTCTGTGACCAGTATTGACAGGATGTTCGATTCACAACTGAGTTTCAGTACTCAGTCTGGGGTGGAAATTAGAGTGTAGGCTGTTGTGAAGTCCTATTAGGGAAAGAAAAGAAAATGACCATCGAAGTATTGGCAGTGGATTATATTGTAATACAAATGGTCCACCTCAAGAATAAAAAGAGCAAGTTCGAGTATTAAACAAACTATGTAAAAAACTAAATCTTTTCAAAATTGTCTCCAGCCCTTTCTTGTAAATGACAAGTTATCATAAACAAGCAGCCAGCTGTTGATGCTCAGGGCACGGTGTCCAGCATCACCCAGGCTCTCCTGACCTTCCATTTTCATCAAGTGGCTGGTGAGGAGGGGGCTGATTCCTTACAGCTTACATACTACATTCTATCTTTGTGGAGGAAGTGTCTTGCATGGGCATGGGAAACACGTGGGTGGCACGTTGGACAGTGGATCTGCACTTGTGCTCTCAGAGCAGTTTAAATACACATGAGAGTTATAGAAAATGCACAAACTTTATCTCGCTCTCAGAGCAGTTCAAATACACATGAGAGTTACAGAAAATGCACAGACTTTATCTCTCCCTCTCATTAAGCTGTCATCCACATTCAGTGTGGATCTATTTCCTGGTTCTGAATATCAGTTCCCCCCCTCTAGCTCTCTTTCGAGTATTTGTGATCTCATGCAGCCACCTTTATGATAGATGAATCATTCCTATGGCAACCACAGTCATCATGAATCCTCTGAGTGAGCTGGCAGGAGAAAACACTTTCAAGAGAACAGAGATCCTAGGGGGACCAAGGGTAGTAGAGAAACCTGAGAGCATTGAACTGATGGAGGTAGGATCAGATCATGTCAGAGCCAAAAAGGATGAAATGACTGAGGGCCCAGAAAAGGGACTGGCTTTGCTCAGTATCACACAGAGCTAGAACTCAGGCCTCTTTTATTCTTGTACCATGATGTACAAGTAAATGAATGAGCACAGACTTGCCATGTGTCAACTGAAGGCAAACAGGCCATATAATAGAATCTTTATGTGTTCTTCATTTGAACCCATTGGCCTGAACATGAAGTTTTGTTCAGAGAGTCTGATGCTTCAGGACTGAGACTGCATCTGGACCTAAGACATGTTGTCTCTAAAAATATCATTCTTTTCTATCCCATTTCTTTTCCAGGGGATATGCTCACTTATAATGGGAGGTAGCTGGGGGGGTCTCTGGCCAATGGACACAGCTCTGTAGATAGCAATGATAAAGACTATTGGATATGGCCCCCTAAGTGAGGGCATTGTGGGACCTAGCTGTGTCCTTGCTGTGCTTGGCAGAACATGCAGATGTCGTTTATCTAATAGTGCCTTATAGATGGAGCTGTGAGAAGATCTACCTGAGTGGAGCTGAGACTAGGTCACATAAACACCTGGATTGTTCCCTGGTGACCACCACAAAGGCATCATTCATCTGTTGCCTACCTGTTAGTTCTGAAGAGTCACCATCAGTATCTCAGCTCCATGCATGAAGATGCTCCCCCATCCCTTCCTCACCCAGAAATGTCCAGGGAATCCTTCTTTTAAAGGATGAATCCTTCTTTTAAAGCCTCATTTTATGCTTTGAACAATTTTTATCCCAGATTGTGACTGAAGAATAGGAAGAAAGCTTGCATCTTCTAAAAGAATCCACTACAAAAGAATGTGATATGTGCAAAAAGGAGGCATTGCTGCTGTTTCGTTTCTGTGCCTTGCGTAGGAGCCTCCTGAGATGGCGCCCTGAAACCTGCCCTTTGTTCTTTTCCTTTAAGGGATTAACCAATAGAGATCCAAAGCCCTTGGCTAACTGGGCAGAGAACCATAATGTCTGAGCACATTCCTACTCATTCTGAGAATAACTGAGTTCAAACTGTCCTTATTCAATCCACTGTCATGCAGCTACTGTCCTGCCCATGGTACCCAGTTCTGCTACATACCTAAATCTAACAGATTTTTTTTTTTAATTCCTGAACTTTCAGCAGAATTTAACATAATTGATCCTACACATCTTCACTTCCTTCTCATGGCTCTCATATCAATATACTTTCCCAGATTTTTCGTCTCTGTTAACTATATCATATTTTCTTTTGTTGGGTTTTATCACTGCTTAATCCTAAAGCATTTTCCCCCCTATATTTATCAATTTTAAAGAATTCAGTGATCATCTATGCCTGCATTGTCCAGTATAGTAAATAACCACTAGCCAGACGTGGCTACTGGGCATTTGGAATGTGGGTATCTGAATTAAGATGTAATAAAAGTATAAAACGCACAACAGATTTCAGAGACTTATTACAAACAACAAGAGAATATAGTTATCTCATTCATAATTTTTAAATTGATGCATGCTAAAATGATAATATTTTGAATATGTCATATTAAGCAAAATATATTATTGAAAATAGATTCATTATATATTTCTGTTGGGCAGTATGCAATGAATCTATCCAAACTTATCTCTAGCTCAGACCTCTCCTTTAAACTCCAGACAATGTAACTAATCGCCAACTTAACATTTCTGATAGGTTATTTGACAGGCACTTCAAAAGCAACGTGAAATGTGAGATTATTTTTTCCTCCTAAATCCACACCTGTTTTAGTGACTGGTCCCACCATCATCTTCATTTCCCTTTTCTCTTCTCCATATGGCTTCCTCTTTCCAGAATTACATAAATGTAGACAATCCAGGTGGGAAGGCTATGTACATAACCACCAATCCTAAGGTTAAGTCTTATCTGCATTATGAAGTTTTTATGTGGACATCTGTAGTGATGGGGAGCTCACTTCCTTATCAGGCAGCCTATTCCATTGTGGACAGCTCTGTTAAAAAGTTCCCCAGTATATCAAACTATCATTTGATTTCTCAGAATTCCTAATCATGTTTTAATTCTGTCTCCTGAAGCCATACAAAACAAGTTTAATTCCCTTTTGACTTTTGAGAATTGTTTCATGTCTTGATTGCATTGACTGTTCTCAAGTTAAACATCTCTTGTTCTGTTGGTGTGATTTCAAGTCCTCTCAATCATTCCTGCCACTTACATTTGAATACAATGTAGTTTGTGTACTTATTAACAATGTAGTTGTCAAATGGTCCACTGATTTCAATAGGCTAGCTGAAGGCTAGAAGGGGACTCTTACTTTGATTGCCTTAAATTCTGTACCTCTCCTGATACCATTTGGGAGTACGTCCGTTTGTTTGGGAGTCACATCACACACAGATAACTGGTTTGTATTGAATTCACTTTCATGTAAATCCACTATACTTTGGATATCCAATTAAGCCAAGCCTCTTCCACCCTCTATTTTTACAGGTTTGTATTATGTATTTAAAGTTCGTGTTTATATTTATGGTTTGGCCCATTGTACAAGTAAGCCTATCTAGATATTACTGATTCGCTTCTTCCACTCACTGTGATTTGTTTTGTGTCTTAGATCAATGTCATCCAAAAAATTGATTAGTAAACCTATATTTTCACATAAATCATCAGCAAAAGTATATAAAGGACAGGATGAAAGTCAGAAGTATGTTTTATATTATGAAAGTCTTCTGTTTAAGTTACGGCATCCGTTTATTTAACCCTTCACATTACTGGACATCGTCATTTAACCAACTGCAGGTCTAGGTGACAGTGCTTGGTAAATTCTTTTTCATTATCACTTCAAATAGTTCCTCTATTCTGTTCTATCTCCTTCTGGGACTCCAATCACATTTTCATTGACCATTTGATACTTCCCACTCCTCTTAGATTTTCTATTCTGTTTAGTTTCCTCCTTTTTTTTATTTCTGTGTTTCAATTGGGATAATTTCTATAGGCATTGACACATTGTAAAGTAACAAATTTATTGCTATACAGTTTTCATCCTCCCAATGAGCCCAACATAGGAATTCTTCATCTCTGATATCATTTTTATTTGTAGCATTTCCATTTGACTTTTATAGTTTCCATCTGTCTGTCAATATTCCGTATTTGTTTATGCACATTGTCAACCTTTTCCATTAGACCAGAGATCAGCAAGTCTTTTTTTTTTCAGCAAGTCTTTTTATTTTATTTTTGGTAAAAGGGCAGATATTAAATATTTTATGCTTTATAGGATCTATAGTCTCATAACTATTCATCTCTGCCATTGTAGTGTAAAAGTATCCATCAATAATTGTAAATGAATGAGTGTGGTTATGTTCAATGGACATATATACACTACCAAACATAAGGTAGATAGCTAGTGGGAAGCAGCCGCATAGCACAGGGAGATCAGCTTGGTGCTTTGTGATCGCCTGGAGGGGTGGGATAGGGAGGGTGGGAGGGAGGGAGATGCAAGAGGGAAGAGATATGGGAACATATGCATATATATAACTGATTCATTTTGTTGTAAAGCAGAAACCAACACATCATTGTAAAGCAATTATACTCCAATAAAGATGTTAAAAAAAAAACAAATATAAGAAGCAGCTGAATTTGTGCTGAAGGCCATAGCTTCCTGATCCCTGCTCTAGATCCTTTAAAATAATAATTGTAGTTATTTTAATGTACCTATCTGATAGTTCTAAGCATCCCTAAGTCTGCTTATATTGACTACTTTATCTATTCACAGTGGGTTCTTTTCGTTGCTTTTTTGGTTTGTCATCATTTTTTATTAAATATCAGAGACAGTATGTTGAAGAACAGAAGAGACTGAAGTAACTATTATTTACAAAAGGAAATGGGCACATCTCCTTCTGTTAGGCCATTAGTGTAGAGAATTGAATCAGTCTGGTAATATTTCAACTGAATTTTTGTTTTTGGTACTTTTCCTTACTACAGTTACTTCTTGTCTAACATAGTCTTTAAAGTTGTCTAGTGATGAGTTTCTTTTTTGTGTGATTTGGGTAAGGAATGGTGCTGAAGGATTTTTTCTCAGTGTTCCTGTTCAACCTTTAGCCTTCAGTGGTCTTAATATGAACACATTACATGGGGTATCTCTCTTCTCATCTTGCCCAGGTGGAAGAATGCTTGTTACTCTGAGGTTAGACCTGTAGTATGAATGGGTTCTCTTATGTCAAAGTACTTGAATTAACTCATATTTTAGTATTTCTGTTTCTTGTTTAAGAAAATATTGTGATGATCCAAATAAGGGTTTTGACAAATTTTTTATAGGTATCTCATGGTCCTAAATTATCAGACTAATAACTTTGAGAGAACAAAAATAATGATTTTAGATATGATTTTTATTTTTTAGGAGAGAAATAGTTACTCCCAGTAATGCTGTTTCCTCTGTAGATTCAATTTAATCATACATAATTGATTCAGTAATATTTTATGGAATCTTGCTAGGGGTGATGTCAAGACAAGCTACCTCTAGATTCCAGAATCAATCTTATTCCTCTATAACCTGAAATAATATTTGCTTTTCTATGATCTTCTGTGTCTCCTTCACATTCTCATTGTGTTACAAATATGTAACATAATCACATATTTGAAGTTCCTTTTAAAGTTCCTTCACCTATTTTGTCCTAATCTTCCTTCTTTTACTATGTATATTCTTTATAGCCTCCAAATAATTGTAATTTACATTGTTACTAGAGGCAACTACATTCTTTGATATATTAGTTCAAGAAAAGTTTTTTCATTAACTAATACGTGTCAAGTTTTAGGTTTAAAACTTGAGAACCAAGCTTGGATAAAATTTAGCCCCTGCCTCCCAGTCCAGATGGCAAGGCAGATATGTAACAAATATTTAGCCAGGTGCGTGTGATAAAAGCAATAATAGGAGGATGGCTGATAAACTATGACTAGGCCTGGGGAAGGAGATTCAATAAGGTTTCAGAGAGTTGGTGATATTCTTAAAAGTCTTAAAAATGGTAAAGACTTGAACTTGATACATGATACAGGATAGAATATTCCAGACAATGTAAAACATGTATAAAGTAGCCTCATGCTGCATTTGCATAAATTCCCACAATAGTGGAACATGGTGGCAGGTAGTGGCAAGAGATGAGGCTGGACAGGGAACTGGGGTCAGACCTGTGAAGCTCATGCTTGCCTATTTAGCAATTTGGACTTTATCCTGTAGGTGATTAGGATTAATGGAAGGATTTTAGATAGAGGAAACACATGATCTGATTTACATTTTTCAGAGTGCACTTTGGCTGAGTGAGTGTAATGAGTCAGTGAAGCTTTATTGTTTGGGCTCTGCAGGCAGGATGAGTAGGGTTCATGAGCTACACAAGGGCCTCAAATGGGGTGAGACATGGGAGAGGAGACACATTAGCTTCATGGTTGGACAGCTGCCAAGTCAAAATAAAAATTATTTTAATTAAATGCCTATAAATGATGGAATTATGTTAACTACTTAACTACAGCTCAACTTTTGGGGAAATGTTGTGTCAAATAAGCAGAACTTGTAGAACACAATAATATGGCGACTTTACCTTAGTCTCCCTCTGTCCCTTCAAATGCATTCTGTGGGCTAGTTCTTTCTCTTTCTCTTTAGATGAAAAAAGTACAAGGAAAGTCCTATGCTTCTCTAGTTACTCTTCAGCAACTAAAGTTCTTATGGTCGGTCTAGTCTCCCAAACAGTCTTTGTTCAATAACTAGAATGCCCAGTTCTATTAGTAACCAATACTACATTTTCATGTATGGTGTTAGGGAATGTTCTAATTTTATTCTTTTACATGTAGCTGTCCAGTTTTCCCAGCACCACTTACTGAAGAGACTGTCTTTTCTCCATTGTATAGTCTTGCCTCATTTGTCATAGTTTAGCTGACCATAAGTGCGTGAGTTTATTTCTGGGCTCTCTATTCTGTTCTACTGATCTGTGTGTCTGTTTTCATGCCAGTACCATACTGTTTTGATTACTGTGACTTTGTAGTATGAAGTCAGGGAGCATGAATCCTCCATCTCTGTTTTTCTTTCTCAAGATTGTTTTGGCTATTCAGGGTCTTTTGTGTTTTCATACAAATTTTGAAATTATTTGTTCTAGTTCTGTGAAAAATGCCATTGGTATTTTGATAGTGATTGAATTGAATCTGTAGATTGCCTTGGTAAGACCAGGTACCATAAAACTCGTAGAAGAAAACAGAGAACATTTTTTGACATAAATTGTAGCAATTTTTTTTTGGATCTGTCTCTTAAAGCAAAGGAAATAACATCAAAGATAAACAAATGGGACCTAATTAAACTTAACATCTTTTGCACAGCAAAGGAAACTATTGACAAAATGAAAAGACAACCTATGGAATGTGGGACAATATTTGCAAATGATATGACTGATACGGAGTTAATATCCAACATATATAAATAGCTCTTACAACTCAACATCGAAATACAAACAACCCCATAAAAAATGGGCAGAAAAACTGAATAGAGATTTTTCCCAAAGAGGAAATGCAGTTGGCCAACAGGCACATGAAAAGATGCTCAACATTGCTGATTATCGGGGAAATGCAAATGAAAACAAGGATAAGATGTCACCTCACACCTGTCAGAATGGCTATCATTGAAAAGAACACAAATCAGAAATGTTGGCGAGGCTGTGGAGAAAAGAAAACCCTTGAACACTGTTGGTGGGAATGTAAATTGGTGCAGCCCTTGTGGAAAACAGTATTGAGGTTTCCCCCCAAAATAAAAATAGAACTACCATATGACCCCACAATTCCACTCCTGGGTATATATATGAAAAAACCCCACTAATTTGAAAAAATACACACACCCCAATGTTCTTAGCAGCATTATTTACAATTGCCAAAATATGAAAGCAAGCTAAGTGTCTCTCAACAGATGAATGAATAAAGAAGATCATATGTGTATATATATATATCTGTGTGTATGTGTTTATACACACACACAATGGAATACCAATCAGCCATAAAAAGAATGATATTTTGTCATTTTCATCAACATGGATGGACCTGGAGGGTATTATGCTAAGTGAAATAAGTCAGCCAGCGAAAGATACCATATGATATGGTATGATATCATATGATACCATATGATATCACTTATATGTGGAATCCAAAAATTACAACAAACTAGTGAATATAACAGAAAAGAAGCAGACTCACAGATATAGAGAACAAACTACTGGTTACCAGCGGGGAGAGGGAAATGAGGAGGGGTAATATAGGGGTAGGGGGTTAAGAGGTACAAACTATTAGGTATAAAATAAGCTACGGGGATATATTGTATAACACAGGGAATATAGCTAATATTTTATAATAACTGTAAATAAAGTATAACCTTTAAAATTTTGAGTCACTGTATTATACACTTGTAACATATAATATTGTACATCAACTATACTTCAATTAAAAAATGTTCACTACAAAAAAAATCAATATTTAAAGTTAATGGTTCTTTTCTCCCTTGCTTTGGGACTTTTTGGGCTGTTGGCTTGTGCAGAAAGAGAGGTTTGGCTTTTTATGTATTTAACAATTATGTTTGTGTTTTTGTTTGTTTTTTTTTTATGCGGTACACGGGCCTCTCACTGTTGTGGCCTCTCCCGTTGTGGAGCACAGGCTCCGGACGTGCAGGCTCAGCGGCCATGGCTCACGGGCCCAGCCGCTCCGTGGCATGTGGGATCTTCCCGGACCGGGGCACGAACCTGTGTCCCCTGCATCGGCAGGTGGACTCTCAACCACTGCGCCACCGGGGAAGCCCACAATTATGTTTTTTAATTCACTTTTATCACTCACTAACTGCCTTTAGATCTTTGAGAGTTGAAACTGGGTGGGGATTGGTGAAAGGATGGGTAGAGTTGGGGAGAGACTGGTTAGAAATGGTAATGAACAAAATGTTCAAAAGTTATGTAGAAGGTAAGTAAATATAGAGTTTGGCCACCTGGATGTGAGGGTGAGAGAAAAGGAGGCACTTAGAATGACTTCTTGTGGGACATGCTACGGTGGTGTCTCTAACTAGGCTCTACATTTACTCATTCAAGAAACATTAACTGCCTACTTGATATTTAGATCCATATGAATGAGACAGTTCCAATTCTTGAACAGCTCAAGTCTTTTGGGAAGATTGGTAAATACACAACTAAAATGTTCTGTTATGAGAACTATAACAACATGTTGCTTTGGAAATTATGGGAACACAGTGGTGCATTTCATGCAGCCTGGAGTAAAATGGGAAGGGGTGTCCTCTGGAGATACAGACCTGCCGATCTTAGCTTGGGAAATATTGATTGTGATTCCTCTGAGGAAGTTGGAAATGGTGTTGGTTATGTAGATGTAGGGCTAAGGAAAGGGTTTGATCTAATATAGACAAACGTTTAGGAGTTATCAGCATAGAGTTATATACAGAAGTCGATGAGGTATATCATCTAGGGAAAATATTAACTCTCTGGCTCATATGCATGAGGGACAAATTGGAGGCATAGGGAGTATGTAAGAGATAAAGAAGAGGTGGAGAAGGATGCTGAGGAGAACTGGGCAGAGGAGTAGTAGGAGAACCCAGAGAGGGAGGAGCCCTGGAGGCCAGTGCAGAAGAACAAGAACTTTTCAGGGATGAGAGAATAATGGTTACTGTAAATGCTACAAAAAGCTCAAGTGTTGAGTAGAGGAACCAGCATGGTCACTGGGTCTGAGAGACCTGCATTTACCCTAGTTTCTGCTTACAACCTGTGACTTTGGGCAAGTTACCTAAGCATCTAGCAGGAAACTGTGGGTCTTGGTGCTCCTTCTAGTTGCTCTATAGAGCATAGGTTGATGTTTCTTTCTCCTTAGGAGCCATATTCATCATTTGTGCTGGAAGACTACCAAAACTCTGTCCAGAGACACTTCTCCTTCCCACCCTCTGTGTCTTTATTTTCAACATCTCCTTGCACGTTATCGGAATCATTTAATTTCTGACTTCCTTTTTGTTTAAGTCTCTCCTCTCCCAGCTCCTCTCTGTAGGTTCCGCCTCTCCTGCAGCTCCAGGCTCCTGGAATGCGGAGCTGTTAGAAACAGATGTTTCCATCCTGTGAGTGCTTGACTACTTCTCAGATGGTGTCTCTGAGCAGATGTTCTTGAGTATACCTTCCCCTTCCTCTGCTGTTGTATTTTCTATACAAACACCAGATTGCATGGCTGCATTGTTCTTTCTGGAGAAAACCCAACTCATGATGGTGATGGGGTAGGCTATGCCTTCAGAATGTTAGAGATGGTCTATGGTGTAAAGGCTTTGCAGAGAGAGTGTGAGGCTAAAAGGCTTAGGAAATGCAGTTGTGTGCTGTGAATTTATCTACTCATGACTTGCTGTCTCTGGTATTTCTTCCAGTGAGCTGGTGTTCTGCAAGAACCTCTCTTCTGTCTACTTCCTTAGGCTTGCCCTGCATCCCCATGTGCCTCTTTTGGCCTTTTGTAATTGTGCACCCTCAGGTGAGCCTTCCCAACACATTGGGTTCTTTGTCTCCGGACAACATGTGGGGTTAGGAGATGGAGTCAGAGAGTCTGTGGAATCATTACACTTTACAATAATAGACTTGAAAAGCCTTGGTGAAAATAGGGAGGAGGTAGGGTTACCTGCTGGGCAAACCTTCCCTATGAGGGTCAGTGGTGACATGTTACAGTGGTCTGCACACCGCCCACCCTCCCCACCATTTTCCCTTGGTTTGTGAACTTGTCTTTGATTGCTTACTGAGAATTTGTAGCAAAGGACCCAAGGATGTGGAAGAAAATCCCCTGACTTTATTTTTTATTTATTTACTTTACTGCATGATTCCATTTGTATAAAGTATAGAAACAAGACAATTTAACCTTTGTTGTTAGAAATAAGGATAGTGACTGGGGGACTGGGATGATAAATAGTGACTGGAAAGCAGACCCAGGAGAGATCCTAGGGTGTGAGTCAGGTTCTCTTTCTTGACCTGAGTGCTGATTACGTGAGTGCTTTTAGTTTATGAAAAGTCATTGAGCTGTACACTGATAACATGTATATATTACGAGTTTTTAAAAATCTATAGCTGGGTTTTTAAAAAATTGGAATATAGTTAATTTACAATGTGTTAGTTTTAGATGTACAGCAAAGCGATTCAATTATATATATATATATATATATATTCTTTTTCCGGTTCTTTTCCATTATAGGTTATTACAAGATATTGAATATAGTTCCTTGTGCTATGCAGTAGGTCCTGCTTGTTTATCTTTTTTATATACAAAAGACTGCTCTTTAACCTTACCTCTTGATTTGCTTTTGGGAATTCATGATTTGGAAAAAAGATTTTCATTCCCATTTTCATTCCATTTATGACAAGTAAATATCTTTAGTCCTTCATGTGATAGAATAGGTTGCATTCACCTGTCACTGGCTATCTCTCCCTACTGGAAATAGTCATCTTGTTGAAGCTGCCTATGTTCCTTTCAGAGGTGCCTACAGGCAGGGCGTACTCATGTGCATTAATTTGAATGTTAAGTACAGCTCTGGAGAGTAGGGAAAGACCCCAGGGAGAGTGTGATGGAGTCTGGGGAGCTGAAGGAAAGGAGGGGATAGAGTGATTCACTTACCAACCAGCCTAAAGTTTTAGCCATATCCAGACAAGCCAACTGAGAGATTAAAGGTAGGCGTGGAAATCAGGCCTGGCAGGTCTCTGCCGCCAGTATGGAGTGCATTTTACAGTCCAGGCCTCCCTTACTTCACATAGCAGATCATCTGAAAATTCACATGCAACACTCTCTCTTTTAAAGACTCCAGCAATACATTTATCTATAAAGCAAAGAGTGTGCCACAAGGAAGAAAGTTTGACCTTCAGAAGCAGACACACCTGAATCAAACCATGGCTTTACTACTTTGTTTGTTCATTCATTCATTCAAAAATATTTATCTAAAGCATTCCCTGTCCTAGGCATAATGCCAGAAATGAGGGAGACAACACTGGTAAATTTTCTATGTCAACCTAGATAATTTAGTAACTGCTCTCAGCCTCAATTTCTCATCTATAAAATATGAATGGTTTTACTTGCTGTGCAGATTGTCATGAAGGTTGAAATAAAGACACCGTTTCTGGCATATATCATTTTTTTATATCGAAAATTATAATTATGTGAGAAATATCCCATTTCACATATTCCTTGAGTTTTTTTTTAAGTGAAGTTTGTATATTTACAATGACTTATGTTATTCTTATCAAGGTTCCCCGAGTAAACAATTCTCTCCCACTAACAGATTAAACTTCTACTCACTGAAGCTTATTGTGATGAAGATTTCCAAAATCATCTCAAGTTGTAAATGTTACAGCTATACTATTGAACTTGGCTTTTTTTTCTGTATAGAAGAGTTCCAAAGAGCACAGAATTGGAAGTCCCCAGGCCTGACTTAGTTTTAGCTTTGACACAATATAACCTGAGATTCTTTGCTTTGCTCTCTCTGGACTCTACTTTCTCCATCTATGAAATAGTTACAATAGTAATAATTGCCTTGCTTATTTGTAGTGATTTTATAGAGATTAAATGTAGTAAATGATATGAGAGGGTTTTAATACTTTAATTGTATATATTTTGTTTTGCTTTCTTGTTTTTAAGGGAAAAAAATGAGAATAACTAGGGATATTTTGCCCAGTTCTATATATCTTCTTACAAATTATCCTATTTTCTTACCTTTTGTAAGTTTGCACACTTAGATTTCTATTTTGAATGATAAATAATAATGATGGTGGATCCTAATTTGGAGAAGGTGGATTTGCCAGACTTTAAATTTACAAACTAGATATATTTGAGAATAATTGTTCATATTAGGAAGTGTTTTATTTTATATAAGTGTTTTTTTCTTTGATTTTCTTAAACTGGTAGGGGCAAACAGCAGTGCATTTAAAACATGATTTAATGTTTTAGAAATACAACTATTGCACAATTTGAAATTTACCTACATAGTAATATCAGAACAAAGGTTAATACTTGGATTTTCGTTCCAATACCCAGATCATTGTACACAGTGATGGGATTGAGTTGTTCCTACACCTACACAAAACACTATTAAATCTGTTGCTATATGTTTAGTTTGGGACTTTGATTTTGGGGTTGGTTTTGAATAAATTCCAAAAAGACCTTTATAGTTTGGAGGTCTAGAAAGGCAATAAGTGGAACAGATTCTAAAATATAATCGGTCAATCCGTAAGTCTATACCGAGTGCCTGCTGTGGATACTTGGTACTTTGCTAGGAGATGTGCAGTCGGAAAGGCTTCACTGAAGAAGTGACTTTTGAATTGAATCTTGAAAGTTGCATAGGTGTTTACCAAGTGAAAAAGGAGTCTGAAGGAAAACAAGGCACAGAGAACTATGTGACCAGTTCAGAAGAAGGACGATACAACCTGGGGAGCTGGTTTGAGTATAAGGAGCATGTGGAGAAGCTCTGATGGGGGAGGCTGGAGAGATAGTCAGGAGACAGACGGGGGAGGGATCGTATACCATGTTGTAAAGTTGCTGCAAATGCAGTCAAAGGAATGAGTGTTTGATTAAACAGACCATATAAAGCACATCAGCTGATTCTTCTCCAGACATTGGCTCTATGAATTTTTTTCACTGAGCCTAGGTAAGTGCTGCTTTGTTATTATGCAGAGAGGATTAAGGTTTCTTTGCTAAAGATTGCACTCCTTAACCCAGCATGCTGATGTGCTAAGGTTTATAAAGACACACTCCTGCCTGGGTGACTCATGTCTAATGTGTTCCACCCATTACTTTGCTGCAATGATAAACCATATGGATTATTTTTTTTCCTGAAGTGCTTGCAATCTCCTTAGTGTGTACAGAATTTATGGAGTTATTAACAGATAATCACAGACTCATATAAACTGGGGTTGAGAAAACACTTGATCGCTAAGAATACAATATATAGCACAGGTAAAGACAGTCAACTCTGAGCTGGAAGCCCTAGAAGAGAGGAAGTAGGTGTAAGGGTAATGGAATGGGTTAGGAGAGAGGGTTCTAAAGGGAAACTTGATGACAGGGACAAGGAATGATAGAAAATCCACAAGCTTAAGACCAGGACTCTGGATTTGATTTTGGAAGCATTGGAAAGAGAGTAAATTGTAAGTGCTCATTCTTGCTGCAGAACAGAATCTTCTTTGGTGGGGGTAATCTGGAGAGTGAGAGTCAGACACCAGGCAAAGACAGGCATTAAACTATAAGGCTTGGAGGCCCTCAGCTTGCCTAAGGTTGCAGAAATACCAAAGAAAGGTGTTTGAAGAAAATTCAGCAGTTGGAGGCAGGCTGAACTTAGGGAGCAGAGAAAAGTGGAATCTGGGAAGACTCCTGGGCTACTTGGCTGCCAGGACCCAGCAGAGAATGGCACTGCTCAATGATTTCTTGTTTAATCATTTTTCTCATTTTCCCTAGTTGTTAACCCTGGGACCATACTAATCAACTCCTCGTTTCCCTGCCTGTGGCTTACATGGTTCCTTGGTTATTACATCTGAATTTAATCATTGTCCAAACTGAGCTCCATGCCTTCCTCACAATTTCACCTTGATACAGTTTGTGTTTTGCCAGGAAATATAGCTGTGTAGAAATGGAAGGAATCTATTTAGAGAGAGGAGTGTCAGGAATGGGAAGCATAGTCCAGAACAGGGCCATGGACTCTAACGTGACGTATGGAAGATTTTTTTCCCCTGATCCCAAAGACCATGATGAAAAAATTCAGAAAAATAAAGAAAAACCAATGCCACCCATGACTTGCTGCATTTCCTCTTTTTTCTCATTGGGAGAAGAAGAAGCAGAGATGCAGAATAGGAAGTAGGAAAGTGATTACATCAAAAGCATAAAAATGAAGTCTACTTGACATTGAAGTAGGAATTGTCTGGAAGTCATGTTTGGCCTCTGCTCCCATCTCTCTCTGCCTAGCCTCCTTCACTCCAGGAGTCCCTCATGTTTCAGAAACAGAGTGTGGAGGGGGCAGAAGTAAGTCAATCATGGGTTCTTCAATTACTAAGAACTGTCAGTGCTGGCCAACAACAATTGATGCTGTAAGACACCAGAGACGTTATTTATCTTTCCACTCTCTAAGGTTGTCTAATTTGGAGATGGCAAAGATTAAAATCAGCTCCTTAGAGACCAGCTCTCAAAATCTTCAGGGAATTTATAAATAGATATGGATACACATATATTTTTTTTTTCCAGAAAATGCTGTCAGATATCTGATACCCTGAGGAATATCTCACTCTAGAGAATGGGGTATTTTCCAACCATATACCAACATCCCATTATTTTTTCCATCTTTAAAACAGATAAACATGTAAACCTTGATCCCCCCACTTTCCACATCAATAGCCTTTAAAAACAAATCTCAAAAGAATTGTCTGTGATATACACTATCCCTAATTTTTCTCTTCCTGTTCTGCTTTGAGTCCACCTTTACCAATCCAGTAAAAATGATCTTGACAAGCTCACCAAGAACCCCTGTTTAATAAATCCAATAATTACTTCCTAGCCCTCCCCCTACTGGACTTAAAGCAACATCTGCTACAGTTATTTACCTTTTCCTCCTGGATTCTGGATAATTTCTTTCTTAAATTGGCTTCCAGGTAAAACACATACCCCCAGTTTTCCTCCACTCTCACAGGCTGCTCCTTCTCAGCCTTCATTGTTGATTCTTTCTTATCTCCTTGCCTTCTTAATGTTGGAATGTTGCAGGGCTTAGCACTCTTTCACTTATTTCTTCATGATCTTATTCAATTACATGGTTTCACACACCAAATACAAAATGTGACTTCCAAATTTATACTCCAAGCACAGACCTTCTCCACACTTATGTAATGTAAGTATCCATCTGACTACTCAGTATTTCCACTTGGATGTTTAATAGAAATCTCAATATGTTCAAGACTAAGCTCTTGATGTTTTTTTCTTCTCTGTTGGTGCCAAGACCATTTTCCCTGTGGCTTAGGCCACCAGAGCTTGCTGTCATCCTTGACTCATCCCTGTTTCACAGTCTTCATCTGTCCATTAGCAAATCCTATGGACTCTACTTTTGAAATATATCCAGGATTGGATCACTTTTTACCCACGTCACTGCTGCCCTTCCGGTTAAGGCATTATCTTGGATCTGGATTATTGTACTACAGTTTATCCTTTGAATAGCAGAGAATAGCCAGGTCCAGGTAGAACAGAGATGAAAAGAGACTAGAGTCCAAAAGTTAATTCAGTTGTTGAGTCAGGGGTCTGAGAATGAGGTGAAAAGTGCACGGATGCTCTCAGCTAGGGTGTTGTATACACAGAGGCCTGTACTGGTTATTTTTGTCCCTCTGCCTACCTGCCCACCCAGATTCATTATCCACCCTCTGTGTCCTGCTCTGTGCTCCGGAAGCCTGACTTCTGTGCTCTGCATCTTGTAGGCTCTCTTGCCTGTTGCTCTGTTTGGGTTCAAGCAATGGGAAACATGGGCGGGATCTCAAAGGGCAAGAGAATGGAGAGTCAGTCTTATCTGCACTCCCCGCCCCCATCACGTATCTGGCAGTGACTTTGTTCCAGCCACAGCACATGCCAAATTGTCTTTGCTGCTGTAGTTTCAGCTCTCCCTGGGTTTTAGAAGCACCATTTTCTCCCTTTACTCCCTCAGAATCACAAGTGTGAACAGCTTTCTTCTGTTCCCAACCCTGGGTGTCTCACCATTCCTTGTAATCATTAGGTTTCAATATTTTTTTTCCTCAAAACTTTAGGTATTTTATATTTTTGACAGAGCATAAAAAAGATGTTAGAGATCAGCAGATTCCTGTCCCTTTGGGAGTAGCATATTTTCCTGCATATTTGCTTAAAAATTTAGTAATTTTTTTTTTTTTTTTACTGATAATTTAATATAATTTCCAGCAGGCTACTAGATGTGGCTTTTTCCTTTCATCTATTTTTACCTTGTTCCTAACCCTGCCCAAACCTCTTCAAATAATCCCTTCACTAGGCTCTTTCAGGTAAATCTTTTCGAGAGTGTCCTTTATTTCCTTCAGGAACCCTTCCTAACATAGATATAATTATTCTTTTGTTATGAAAATAAATATTAAATTAATTACATTTTGTGAAAATAAATAATAGTATGAAGCACATTACTCATAGAAATTTAGACTACAGAAATCTTGAGGGAAGAAAAGTGTTCATCCTTAACCACAGTGCCACTAAATAACTGCTGTTAACATTTTGGTGAGT
The DNA here is from genome assembly GCF_949774975.1 of Lagenorhynchus albirostris. NCBI lineage: Eukaryota > Metazoa > Chordata > Mammalia > Artiodactyla > Delphinidae > Lagenorhynchus > Lagenorhynchus albirostris. The sequence goes on from NC_083107.1 coordinate 72,126,688, forward strand.
TGTAAAAAATTTAATTAAAAAAAAAATTTTATTGGGGTATAGTTGACTTACGATGTTGTGTTAGTTTCTGCCATACAGCAAAGTGAACCAGTTATACATACACATGTATCCACTCTTTTTTTATTTGCATAATTTTAGTCTCCTTGTAATGTTTTAAAATGTTAATATTTCTTATGTAAAAAGAAATATAGAAACTTTGGAACATAGAGAAAATACAAAGAACAACAAAATCTATTGTAACTATAGAACAAAAGTTCTATTACTTAAAGATAAGCTTGGAAAATTTTGTTGTATTTTCTTAAAATCTTTCTTTCTTTGGAGTTTAATATAGCTTCTACTTTACATTGTGCGGTGATTTTAAAGCATAGTGAATACAGATCAGTTACAATCCATAGAATGAAGGGGAAATGAAGAGAAGCTTGGTATACTCTTGACCGCTGGTTAGTTTTTATTGCTTTGTCCTAATGTTTAAAAACTTACTTTAGCTATTAAACTGGAGTTTAAATTATAAAAATCAATTATTTAATTATCTTGATATTAAAATTGCTTCTCTGATTTTGTGGATGGAAGAGAAAGACTTGTAATTATCTTGGTAGTAGATGAAAAACATAAATACTATAAACAATGCTAGTGGTCTTTGTCACAGTGAAGTCACTGTTTTCTCCTCAAACACATTCCCATACAACAGTGGGAGGAAGTTATGTCTCCAGATAATTGCCTGGTTCTGGGGAAAGAAAGAAGTCTGCTGAGGAGTAGCTATGTGAAGCAAAGCAGGCTCGATTTTGTATGTAGGATTACAAAATCTAAATTTCGGCACATAAATAAACTGATTCTGAATTAGATGTCCAACTAATTGAGCAATGAAAAGCTGCCATTTTTAGAAATATTACAGCCTTCCTAATTGAGATTTATTAATTTTGATGTCCCTTCAGTCACTTGATATGTCTTTAAATAACTGTTTCAAAGGGGTTAGGTATATCGGTACTGTATATTTGACTCTCTCAAATATTTACCTCCCTGTCTGTTGCTTTAAGACATGAAAGACGATTTAGCTGTGTCTGTAATCATTAGGTTTCAATATGTTTTTTCTCAAAACTTTAGGTATTTTGTATTTTTGACAGAGCGTAAAAAAGATGTTAGAGACCAGCAGATTCCTGTCCCTTTGTGAGTAACACATTTTTCTGCGTATTTGCTTAAAAATTTAGTAATTATTTTTTAACTGACAATTAAGATAATTACCAGCAGGTTACTAGATGTGACTTTTTCCTTTCATCGATTTTTACCAAGAATTTAGTCTGAGCCCTGTTAATCAATACACATCATGTATCTATTTCAACTCAAGACTTAAAAAAAACAGAAAAAAATTGCCTTAATTATGACTTCATTATAAAACATTCTTTAAAAAATAAATTTGTTTTATTCATTTATTTTTGGCTGTGTTGGGTCTTTGTTGCTGCGTGCAGGCTTTCTCTAGTTGCAGTGAGCGGGGGCTACTCTTCGTTGCGGTGCGCGGGCTTCTCATTGTGGTGGCTTCTCTTGTTGTGGAGCATGGGCTCTAGGCTCATGGGCTTCAGTAGTTGTGATTCGCGGGCTCTAGAGCGCAGGCTCAGTAGTTGTGGCACACGGGCTTAGTTGCTCCTTGGCATGTGGGATCTTCCTGGACCAGGGCTTGAACCCGTGTCCCCTGCATTGGCAGGTGGATTCTTAACCACTGTGCCACCAGGGAAGTCCCAAAACATTCTTTTTTTTAAGTTAGAATGCATATTTTGTTAGAATGAATCTGTATTTCTACTATTTCCTTCATTGTTTTCCATCTCCTTTTGGTTTTCTCCTCATTTTCAGGGAAATTCTCAGGTTGTTCTAAACGGCTGATCTGATTTTTCACAAAATCAGACCTGCTCTTTACTGCCTTGCTGGTGGATTTTAATTTTGCTTTTCTATTTTGATTTTATTCTATTTCCTTTCTTCACCCATATCTCCTTATATTTTATCTTTTAATTTTGGTCTATGTTGTTCTTATTTTTTTTCAGCTCATTTTTCTTATGGTATTTTCAAGGAAATACTTATTTTGTCTAACTTTTGCTTTTTACAGTAAAGTTTTAGTTAGTATTCCCCTTTTTCATCTTTCATGTTGAATTCTGTGTGTTCCCCATTGATTATTATTTTTTAGTATCTTCTCCCTTGGTTTCTTGATCACTTTTGACAAGGACATTTCTTTTTTCTTTAAAAGTATTTTTAGTGTTTTCAAAGAACCAAATTTGATATTGCTAAAACTCTCTTTTTGTATTCATCTTCTATTTTAACTAATTTTATTTCTATTATTTCCTTTCTCTTAAATTATTTCAATTTATTATAGTATGTTGAATCTTTCTTGAGATGAATATTTAGATCATTAATTTTCAGCCTTTCCTTTTTTTCTAACGTAAGGATATACATTTCCCTCTAAATACTGTGCTAGCTTTTCTTTTTATGTTTAGTAAGTAGTTTCTTTCTTTCAATCTGTAACTTCTAATGTCTACTTTTCATTATAATTTTTTTAATGCATGAGTTACCACAAATGTATTTTATAGTTATGTTGCTGATACCAAATCCTAACTTAGTAATATCATAGTCAAATCTGTATGCTTCAATTTATTCCATGATTATTTATTGAGGTTTATTATGTGCAAGGTACTGTTTGAGACGTGAGGATTTCTTTCATGTATAAAGCAGACTCCTAACTCTTTAACTTATATTCTAAAATGGGGAGAGAGATAGTGAATGTAATTAGTAAGTATGAATTTTGAAAGGTGGGAAGTATATGTAAATCAAAAAGCAGGTAAGGAGATTGGTTCTGCTGTGTATGTATATGCATATACACAAGTATGTGGGTGGTGTGTGTGTGTGTGTTTTGTATGCATTGTGGTAGGGAGTTTTATGTAGAGTGGTCATAGAAAACCATCCCAAGAAGGTGAGATATGGAGAAAAGGGATTCTTCTCTGGGAGAGAAATTCTAGTCCAAGGGACCATCCAATGCAAAAGCTCTGAGGCAAGATGGTACCTGGCATATCTGAAGAGGCAGAGGTGACTATGATAGAGTGACTGAGGGTGGGGCAGGTAGAAGAGGAGATGAGAGAGGAGTGGGGACAGTTAGTGCCACTTAGACATCAGCCAGGGGACCCAAAATCTTGATTTATTTTTATCTGATCTTCATGGAAGAATTGTTTATCCAAAGAATATTTTATCTTTCAGAAATTGTTTACAGAAATGACTTTATTTTGACCTCCAGGAATAATTAGATAACTCCAGTAGCAAAAGATCCTTTAGGTCCTTGTAAAGTCTTTGGCAACTATCGCTTAATGAGAAGAAACTCAAGATTTTGCTCTCTATTAACGTGATCTTTATACAGGAATCATGCATTCATTTAGTCAACAGTAGTTATTTTTTTCAAAATTATTTATATAAATGTTCTTATGCTGACCTTTAGATTTAGACAAATCGACATGCAGCTATCCCATCTGGTCATTTCAGCTTTGAAATTTGAAGAACTTCAGCAGTCATCACCATAACAACAGATCATTATCCAAATTCTACTTGAATGGTCCATTCTTATTTATAGCTGAATCCATTACTGGATTACTTTAATTTTTGCCAATTTTATCTTATAATCCATCAGCTATTTGAAAAGAATTCCCATATTCCCCTTGAGTTGCAGCTTCTCTGGCCCTTGCATTCTAGCTCTTCCTATGCTTTTCCTCACATTTCTCTTGTGCCTGGTGTTTCACACTCCTTGCCATTTAGGTCACCCTCTTTCAGACAAAGACAGGGTAATTCTTACATTTCTATGTAAGAAAAATTCCTCATCTTGAATTTGAATTTTCATGTCCTTTCTCATAAGTAAAATTCCAACAGTCGTTATAGACAGAAATGTGATGAAAGCAAATCAATTAGATGCCAGCGTTGATGGTCATGTTAAGTAATTTGGCACATGGTGGAAAGAATTTCCTTCCCTCACAGAAAAGTTCTATAATAGATCTTCCTTCAGCCTTAGTGAAATTGATTAATTACTTCAACTTAATTGATTATATGCAGTTTCTCAACCTGTTCAAGGTCTAGAAACCAAACTCAGCCATGAGTCAACAGTTTTCTGTTTGGTTCCGTCTGTGTTTATAGTTACCATTACTTTGTAAAAGCAAAGAGGTTAGGTATTCCCTCTATATTAATTCCTTATTTGTGATATGAATGAAGTTAAGATGAAACTGATGGGCATAACTTTTCCTGTTCTGTTTTTGCCCTGGGGATGAATATCACTTTTCCCTTAGTGTCATGTGAATTTGTTCTGTTTTGGAAAGATCATTGATTTATTGAAAGGTTAAGTTGGCAGAAGCTCTCAAGCTGTATACAAAGCATCTGTCCACTCATCCAAACCTCTCCCCAACAAAGTTTCATTTTATACTTGGGAAGGTCTTCTAATACTACAGGCGGTATTTCTTCCCTGCAATATCTTTACAAACCTTTTGAAAGCCCATCTTTCATTTAAGGTTCAGCTAAAAATTATTTCTATATGAAATTTTCCTTACCCCCCAGCCAGAGTAGTATTTTCTTTATTTAGGTGCCAAGATCTATCCCTAGCACCTCACCTGTAGCATCTGTCTTACTTTGCTGGTGTCATAGTTATGTACATTTATAGATAATCAGGTCTCCACTCCCGGCTCCTACTCCATTCTGAAGTTTTTAGCAGACATTTCGCTTTTTCTTTTTTTCTCGACCATTGGAAATCTTAACACTCTTTCTCTGGTAGAATATATCATCATGTATGTTACAACAAAAGGCCCTGCTTCTGACTACAGAGGCCAAAAAGTCTGGAAAATAGTCCTTTCCTGCTCCCAACATTGGCGCACAGGTACATGATATAAATTAGCTGATCTCATGATCCTACTTAGAACCTTAATTTGGAGCATTAATGTTTATCACTAGGGGCTGCTGAGAATTGATTCCAGCCATGGTTATGGTAGAAGCCATGGTCTGGTGAGATCATTGCTCTAGCTCAGTAGTGGCGTTTGATGTCCAGTGGTGATATCAGTAGTGTCCCATCTAGATCATCCCTGTACTATGACCTTGCCTCTGGTTCTGGTTCCTGCCTGTTTTCTAAGGCTGGCTCTTCAGTTACACCTTGAGATTGCAAACTACTTAGTACTCTTCTAATAAGCCATCATTTCTGTTATTGTTAACCAAGCACCCTGACTCGTAAAGGAAGAATCTTTGTTTTATTCAGATTGATTACCAGGTGCCTAATAAATGGTTATTGAATGATTGAGATCATGCTGGATTTGATGTCTCTGGGAGCCAATGGGGAATCGGCAGCCAAATTATTTCATTGACTAAACTGTCATGTTAAATTTTAGATGTGAGATGCTGGACCGAGCTTTGGAATAGTCTTTCTCCCTCTACCTCCTCTTCACCTCTGAATATAGGATCTCAGTGTAGATATTCAGCTACCTGTAGGTTAGCTTGTTGCCTTCTTAATGTTTGTGGGGTTGCTGTGTTCAGTTGTGCTAAAAATCTCAAGCCTGAGAAACTTTCCTGACATTTGGAGTCATTAAAGGGTTTAAAACAAAGCAGGGGCCTGAGTGGACTGCTGAGTCCTCCTGCTGTGCAGCCTGCCATTTGGTGTTGCAAGTACCAGGGACCCAGGCACAGAGGAGAGAGAGCCACACTAGGTGGATTATCCTTGTTTCAGTTTTGCTGGGTCCTGATCTTGCCAAGGAATTTTGTAGTGATGAGAGCTTTCCAAACTCTGACAATAGAACTGCAGGGGCAGAGAAGCCCTGTCTTTCCTATAACCAGACCTTGAGTGCACAGATAACACCTTGAATCTGGAAGGTGGCCTGAGGTTTCCCTGCGGTTCCATTGCTCTGCCATCTCCGGCCTGGGGTCCCCTGGCGCTGGCAGAACTGTGCCTGTATGTGTGTGGGGCTGTGGCTGAGTATGTCAGCGCCTCTGGGGAAACTCACCCTCTGGCAGCAGTGATGAGTTTCCTAATGGGCAGGTGATGTGATGGCTGCAGCCATGCCTGGAGGCCAGGCTTCTGCTCAGTGCGCTGTTGGCCTTGCCCACAGCCCCGGGGAAGCCCGCTCCTCGTTTGTGCCACTTCACTGACTCCAGAAAGCTGTACGTTTCCACCATGGGGAGTGAGATAAGTGTGTTTATCAACCACCAGGCTTCGAATGAGAGTCTTTTCCTTGTGGGAATGCATCAATCACTTCTCAGGACTGACCGTTTCTGGTGGTTTCTCTTGTAAATGATGTTTTGCTTTCCCTGATTGCAGAACAAAATGAGAGCTTCGTAATTAAGCATGTGGTAAACAATGAGGTAGTGGCCCTTGGGTTCCCAGTCCTCTCAGAACTGCATTTTGCTATCAGGGGTGGGGGCAGTGGCTTGGGAAAAGATGAGATAGATTGGAAATTCCTTCCAACTTCCTGTACATTTAGCCAAAACGATACTAGATGACTTCTGTACGACACGACCTCAAACACTGCTATAAGTTTCTGCCCAGGAACCTGCCATACTTCAGTTTAGGCCAAACCCTTTAAATGGAAAACCCAACTGAAGCCTCTCATGTTCATAACCCCCCAGTGTGCAATGGAGCCTAAGCACATAACTTCCAAAATTATGTGTTCTCTTTTCTGAGTGGCTATGAAACATTCTCAAGAGAATTTTGAGACAGAATTATGTTGATTTGACTTGGGACAAAATCAAGTGGTTGTTTTTCTGAAAAAGATGAGAGGCCATCACTTCTTTACGCGCGCACACACACACACACACACACACACACACACACACACACACCGATCTCCTTTGGAAACAGCCTGTGAGAACATCATCCCTTGCACTTATTAGCTATACTTCTAGGGATGTTCCTACTAAATAAACTGTTTTGAGGTCAACATGAAATGCCAACTGGAATGTAACAAAAAAAATCAAAACAGAACAGCCCTCTTTGTGATCATTAAGACACTGTTAAAAAGAGAGAAATCTATACTATTGACCCGACTTTGATATTTTCTGCTTTAGTTTAGGGTCGTCACCACAAATCTCAGTTACTAAACTCATTACTTTTTGCAGAGGCTCCCTATGCTGTGTGTTTAATAATCCTTTTCTGAATCAAGGAATCACAAACAGCGTGTTATTCCTCTCTGGTGCCTGAGAAATACAGCCACTGAGGCCAGCTGGTCTCATCAGCAGCCTGGGACAGTGATTTCTTCTGCGTGAGCCCCTTCTGACCAATTCTTGGATCCTGAATCTCTTATGACTTATGTTGTGATGAATGACAAATAAACATTGCTGACAGTATTATGAGGCTTCATCCCTTCTTGAAGAAAAGATATTAAAGAATGGTGATTCAGGCAGCCAGGAATGAGCCCGCTGTTCTATATACTTCTTTGGAAATTGACTTAGGAAACTATCCTTAGGAAATTGTCTCTATGGAAGTCCCGGTCTTCATTTTATTAATGACAGAAGATAAAGGAAATAGAAATATTCCTGTATTACAGATGAGGAAACGGAAGCTTAGAAAGGGTAAGTGACACATCAATAACAAGGCAACTAAGCAAAAGCCAAGATGGAATTGGGACCCATTTTATCTAATGACAAGGTCCATACTACATACATGATAATAACATTTCATGAATTGGAGCACAGGCTCTAACTTGGCTTGGCCCCAGAGAGAAACCTCTTTCCTCCTCACCTCTTTATCCAATAGCCTCATTCACACAGATGAAAATTACATAGAGTAGGTTACTCTCTATGGTCACCATGGCCAAGGCAGTGATTGGGATGCTGTCAAACTGGGAGCCTTTTCTATGAGACGTTAAACTGATGTGTGTCCTAAGGACCAAAGCTCTGCAGCTATGACAGTGTTTCTTGGCACAGCTGGAGAAGTCATCCTTGACATGTTTTCAGGCTCACAGTTGATACTCAAAGAAAGTTGGCTGAATTGAGTAGAAGTTTCCAAGTTTGGAACAAATCTTTTGCTTTTGCTTTCCTAAGCACTTACATACCCATTATCGTATGTGAACTTCATTAAACACCTATGACAAATAACCTCACTCTGTAGAGGAGACAAACTAGTTTCAAGAAGACTTGAGACTATCCCAAGTTCATAGCACTAATCAGCGCTAAGTTGGGGCTGGAAATCAAGTCTTAAAGTTTGTGGTGCGATGTGCTTGTCCCTACTTCTTCCTGAACACTTCCAATTAGTCTTTTTAAATGGCTGGAATTGAGAAGAAAGAGCCAATATTTCTCTGAGTGCTGAGTTCTCCTTAAAGAGAGGAACTGGTGGCAATGAAAATAATGATGGTGATGTCAAATAGTTCTGAGTTGAACAATTAATGTATATCTGTGCATTCTCACCAGAATACTCCTGATACTTGATTTCCTCTTGTTATCTGGGATCAGGGAATCCTTGGTCCACCTTAGATCCCTGTTACCATATACTTTCCATAGGATTTTATTCTGAAGATCCTGAATAAGGCTGGTTTCCAAGCACAGGTAGTACTCTCTTTAAGATTGGGGATTTTTGTGCTTGAGGAAGGGCTCATTGAGGAAGGGCTCATTGCCTTTTTTGGGTTGTAATTTTAGGTCTGTATTCAAAAGTTGACTGTTAGCAATGAAGAAGAATTATGGTCAGAGTTGATTATGTGCCTGGGAGTTATTACCTAAAAGACATCAAGAGTTAGACTTTTGGGACTTAAGCAAACTGAACTGAACAGAGAGAGTTCTTGGGTTGGGGACTCCAAAGTTTGGATGCTGCATCGTTTGAAGCCAATAAAACTTCCCCCAGATCCTTTTCACTCAGTGTTGTTCTTAGATCAGCAGGATTGACATCACCTGGGAATTTGCTACAACTGTAGACTCTCATGCCCCCTCAGGACTACCGAATCAGAATCTGCATTTCAGAGAGCTCCCTGGGTGATTAATATGCACATAACAGTCTAAGAAACACTTCCTGTGATATTGTGATTTATGATAAGAAATATGTATTTGGTCTTCATCCCTGTTTCCGGCACAGAGCTCCTAAAACCCTAGGAATTTCCTGTGGTGGTAGTGATAAAGGTGTCTTTTGTTATATTAATGAGGAGGCCTTTAGAAAGCTCCTAAGGATGGGGGCTGATTGTAGGGGGAGCTGACCCTGTGATTAGAGGGTCTTTAGTCCCGTCCCTGACCTCTGGGGAGGGGAGAGGGGCTGAGGTTGAATCAATCACTCTGGCCAATGATTTCATCAATAATGCCTACATAGTGAAGCCTCCATAAAAAACCCAAAGAGACGGGATTCAGAGAGCTTCTGGGTTGGTGCTGGGAGAAGGATGCATGTGGAGAGGGCATGGAAGTTCTGCCACCTCTTGCATCTGGATGTTCATCTGTATCCTTTATCATATTATTTTATAATAAAACTATGAACATAAGTGAACTGTTTTCCTGAGTTCTGTGAGCCACTCTAAGCAAGTTAATTGAACCTGATGAGGGGGTCATGGAAACCTTTGACTTATAACCCATCATTCAGAGTCACAGGTGACAACCTGGAATTGTGATTGGCATCTAAAGTGGGGGACAGTCTGGTGGGACTGAGCCTGTGAAATGTGATGCTATCTGCAGGTAGATAGTGTCGAAATTGAGTTGAGTTGTAGGAGAGCCAGCTGGTGTCTTGAGAGTTGGTGCTGTGGGGAAAACCATCCACACATTGTAATTGGGTCCCAGAATCATTCACTTCTCAAGATAGTCTTAGGGGATACTGGGTTAGTCAGGGTTCTCCAGAGAAACAGAGCCGATAGGAACTGATATATGTATAGAGACACAACCAGACATAATGTGTAGCCAAATATCTGGGCACTCTTTGATCCAGTCAAGTTGACACATAAAATTAACCATCAAAAGATACTAAGGCACCCAACTGTACCTGCTTTGGATTGAGAATTACACTGTTGCTCTTACAGAACACGGAGAGTAAACTCTCAGCCTCCATTTATTTAGAGCCAAGGACATTGCTAAGTGGCTATCGTGGTTGATTGGAGACTATGTGATTAGTTAATGTAAGCTTGAAGTTATAGTTCCAGCTATCCATGTGGTCCACAGACCAGTAGTACCAGCATCACATGGGAGCATGTTACATGTGCAGAAATTCAAGCCCACCTCAGTGCTATGATAATAGAACTTGCATTTTAGCAAGATCCTCAGGCAATTTGTATGTACATTAAAATGTGAGAGACACTCACATTTAGTTGTTTAAATCTAGTTGTTTGACCCAACTAGAAGTGCCTGACCCCGTTCCTTAGCTAAGTGAAGAACATGTATTAGGTTTCCCCCACAGGCTGCTTTTGGGATGGATTATTCTGGCAGAGTTCTGAGGTGGAGAAAAGTAACCAACCACCCTGTAAAGTATTGATTCTCAACGTTGGCTGCACATTGGAATCACCTGGAGAAATTTAAAAGCAGCCTAATGCCTGGGACCCACTCCCTGGTAATCTGATTTTGTTGGTCTTAGATCTGGTCTGGTCTTGGAGAAGTTTCCAACCTTTGCAGATGAGTATATTATGCAGCCAAGCTTGGAAACCACTGCTGTCAATGGAGCATTGGCTGCCCTTCTTCAGTCTAGCTTCAGTTCTGAGTCAGATCATAGGTGAAACTTTTGACTGCTTATTTGAGTTTTTCTTAACTCTGAAGTAATATTCAGGATGTGGAGAAAATGTGGGCATCTTGTGAAACCATGGGAAGAAACTATGAGAAATGCAGTGAAGGAGCGAGGCGTACATGGGGAGGCACAGGAAGAAGGAGCCTGACCCCAGTGCTTCGCCATAACCAGGGGTACATATCCTGAGTGTGATTCTCATTTACCTAGTGGCATGAATTATCAGCTCTGAAGTCAGGCATCGTAACATATCCAAGCTGAGAGGGACTCAGGGAAACCAGTTGGTGCAGTTCCTGTTTTCATTTGATGAATATCTACTCTTTCCAGCTCAGTAATGATTCTTCCCTTCAAGGTCACGCAGATTTTTACCCATAGCAGTCTCATTTGTTCTCTTCCATGCTACCATTTCTTTTTCTTCCGTCTTTCCTTCCCCCTCCTCCCTTCACTTCCTTCTTCCTTCCTTCTCTATTGAACACACAATTATTAAGCACCTTCCATATGCTTGGGCATAACTTGTCATTTTCCTTTGATTATATGTACATCTTGCTTTTCTAAACATTTCTGGTTTACTCACATTCCTTTTAAAGTTTTGTGTCTCAGGTGTGATCCAGAACTTTCAAGAAGTTCTGAAAGAGAGAAAGGGTGAGGGGAGTTTGACTTCTGAGCCTAGGATGTTTGTATTTAGCTTGTGGGTGTCTTGGAACCCTTGTTTATTTTTCCTTGTTCCAAAGTGACCCACAATAGAGTCACTCCATCTTGCCAAGATCACTTCGAATTTTATTCCTGTCTTGTGGAGGTATTAGCAGATCTGCCTAACTTAGTATAGTCTGCAAATTTGATGAGCACATTGTAGATTCCTTCATCTCAACCAGCAGTAAAGATACTGAATAGGCAATAAAGATATTGAGTCCTGTCATACTCTGGAACAAAGGCATAGGTGTTTACAGTAACACTTGTGACCCAAGCAATCCTGCTGACTGAACTCATACTTTCTTCTCAGAATCAGGCATCAAGTTCATGGGGGTTTTACTTACACAGAGAACTTCAAGTGCTGCTAAAACTGGTGTCAACAGGTCCCCTAAAGTCTCTGCTCTTTCAGTATATCACGTGCTCCCAACCACTCTCACTGTAGCCTATGGTCCTTCATTTTCATCCTCCTCAATTAACTGGGTCTTTGTCTTCATCGGCAACTTGGGCTGTGGACCATGTTTGTGTTAAAATCTCTGCATCTTGCCTTTGATATCTTATGATTTCTAACCATGACTATTTCCACCACAACTTTTCCTCCTCCCCAATTCATACTGCACTTTATATCATAAAATCTAGTCCCTGCAGTTCATTTGGAAAGCAGCTCAAGAGGCTGTTTTGATGTCCATAGGTGTACCGAGGCATCTTTGTCAATGATCATGAGAAGAGTGGGTTTTAATTATTTTAAATGCTTGGGATATGATTCTTTAAACCTGTGGTGAGATAGGAGATTGAACAAACTCACTTTTGAGTCTCACTGTAACAGTTCCCTGATTGGGGTATAGAGGAAGTGCTCGGAATATTTCCAAGGCAATGATTCTTCATTCTGAGACGTCAGGTAGTCAGCAGCCGTGGCAAGGCCTCTTCTCAGTGCTTCCTCTTTGTTTGGCCTCAGATTATCCCTTGACTTAGAAGTAAAATGCCAGTACAGTTAATAGTGTAACTGGCAGAAAGACATAGAGTCATTTGTCTCCATAGAGTGAGACAAAAGCCTGTATCAGCCCAAACAAACAGATGACAGTCCTTCCCTGCAAAAGAACTTTTGCTCATTGCTGTCCATCCAGAAGACTTTCAGCTTTTGCTTTAATTTAAACCACCCCTTTGAAACACCAATCATAGCTGGAAATAAAGACAAATAATGTGCATCCCTCAGACTTTGAAATCGGTACCCTGCTTTTTCTCTGGTCACGTAACTATACACACTCAGTCTCCTGTGGTAGGCTATGAATCTCTTCGCTGTTCTCTGTATATGAAATGCTTATTCCAGCCTCTAAGACTTCTGACCTTTAATGTCAATACCTGGAAAACAGCCTCCCCATCCACACCTCTTTAATTATCTAAATTCTATTCCCGGTTCCACCCTCTCCGGCATTCCCTTCTCTGATTATTGCCTTTCCAGGGAGTACTTCCTTACCCTCCACAGCTTTCTTCTTCTTACTCTCTTTTGCCAGGTACTTTGACACTTAGTGATGATCTGGCTGTAACATTTGCTGTTTATTCATTCACCCATTTGTTCACTCCCTCATCAACAAATTATTATTGAGCACCTACTATATGCCATGGATTGGAATAGGATCCATGGCACAATGGTGAACACAAGTGTTCACCTACCCTCATAGAACTTATGCTTTGGTGAAGGACACTGACATAAGTAATTGCAAATGGTATAAAATTGAAAACTATTTTAAATGCTTTCCCAGGGATAAATAGCAGGTATTTTGAGAACTCGTAGGGTGCTTCTTCTTGACAAAGTAATTTTTGAGTTGAAATAGATAGGATAATCAGGAATTATTTAGGAAAGGGTAGGCGAGAGGTAGAATGTTCCTACCACAGGGAATAGCAAACACATAAAGCTCCATGATGGAAACCTGAAGATCAATGTGAGTTGGAGAGTGGGGCATGTGCAGCTATGAGAAAAGGCTGCAGAGGTGGCAGGGCTCAGGCAGGTCATGTCTTGTAGACCTTGTGAAGAATTTGGGTCTTTGTTCTATGAGTGATAGGAAACCATTGAGGGCTTTGTAGTGGGGCAGGACCATGGCCTTAGTTTTGTTTTGCCAATGTCACTCTGAGGTTATCTGATAAAAGATCAGATAAGAGCAAGAGTTTTGAGAAGACTTTAAGAAGATCATTTGGAAAGTTACTGCAACAGTCCAGGGAAGAAACGCTGACAGCTCCAGACGGGGTGATAGTAGTGGCGATGGAGGGGGTGGAATGATGTAGGAATTAAGGTAAGTAGGACTCTGTGATGACATGACTGTGGGAGGTAAGGGGAGTAAGTTGCCAAGGGTGGCTCCAAGGTGTTTGGCATGCACACTAGTTGGAAGGAGATGTTATTCACTGAAGAGATTGAAAGAGAACCATATTGGAGATGGGCGTGGGGGGGGTGGGGGGGTGGGGTAATGCGTTATGTCTTGATACTGTTGAGTCTAATGTATTTTTCAGTCATACAAGTGGAGCGCAACGTATGGGTCAGGACTTTTGAGGGGAGATCTGGACGAGATCTATCTATGTGGGAAGCTTCGATGTGCAGACGGATGTGGGTAATGATGCCTAGGAAACAGTGTGAAATGCTTGCAGGTTTAAGTAGACCTTGAAGAATTCTATTCTGTTCTCCTTCTGTGCCCTTCATTATACTGAGCACAAGCCTGGGTTCATTCATTAAGTTTAACTAGTATTTTCAAAATACTGTGCTAGTCTATAGCTACTTTTATAATGCTTATTAGTTATTTTACATATTTTAGTTAATATTTACAGGACACTATGCACTAATTGCTAGTCTTTGTTTAATTTTTATAGCTTTCCTGTAATGAAGATATGATTATATCCATTTTAGAGATAAAGAAACTAAAACTCAGAGGGATTAAGCAAATATTCAGCTCACACAGCTAGGAAGTGCCAAAGCTGGATTAGAAACCATTTTTAAAAAAAAATCCATCCTGAACTCCTGCCTATAAAAGCCAACCAAAGGAGATCTCAGTAAATACTTGCTTGTTGATTGATGTCAGATAAATGAAATGTCTGAGAATTCGTAACTTTTACCGATTTTCCATTTTTCTAATCACTAGCTGTGAAATAAGCCTCATTCTTGGGTCCACCCAATACAAGTGCCTGGCTCTGGATTAGGAAATGGTACAGAGTGTGTCAGATGTGGTCTGGCCAACATAACCAAAAACCAGGTAGCCCTGGGATCTAAAACTATTTAAGAACAGGCAAATGACTAATCCCCTCTCCAGCCTTCAGGATACACTCCTAAATGTGTGATGCCAAGTGTATTGGAGGTAATAAAAATTCATATAAAAGAATACTTCTTGGAAAGTTATATGTCCCTAGGGAGGACACGGAGGTAGGTTAACTGCGTTGGTCAGCTTGGGGACCATAACACAGTGCCACAGACTGGGCCACATAAACAACAGAAATGTGTTTGTTACAATTCTGAAGGCTGGAAGTCCGCGATCAGGGTGCCAGCACAGTCAGATTCTGGTGAGGGCCCTTTCCTTGCCTTGCAGACAGGCACCTTCTTGCTGTGTCCTCGCTTGCCAGAGAGAGAGGGGGGGGGAGGGAGAGAGAGGGGGAGA
>NC_083107.1:72141872-72199244 GCF_949774975.1 Lagenorhynchus albirostris
CACATAGGGTGCATTCAGTAAGTCACTGTTTTGGCAGATGCCTCAGTCCTACATTACATGTTTTTCTCCTTAATCCTTCCAGGACAGACTATATTTCCTAATGTACAGTCTTGTAATGACCAGAGCAGTGGGATTTATTTCCCCAAAGTTGATTTTCAAAAGTTCAAACAAGTATGTAAAAGAGATGCTTTTCTTTTGTAAGTCACCAATGTCTTTTTTATTTATTTATTTAAATTTATTTATTTTATTTATTTATTTTTAGCTGCATTGGGTCTTTGTTGCTGCGTGCGGGCTTCTCTAGTTGTGGCGAGCGGGGGCTACTCTTCATTGCGGTGCGTGGGCTTCTCATTGCAGTGGCTTCTCTTGTTGTGGAGCATGGGCTCTAGGCACATGGGCTTCAGTAGTTGTGGCACTCAGGCTCAGTAGTTGTGGCTCGTGGGCTCTAGAGCGCAGGCTCAGTAGTTGTGGTGCACGGGCTTAGTTGCTCTGTGGCATATGGGATCTTCCTGGACCAGGGCTCGAACCTGTGTCCCCTGCACTGGCAGGCAGATTCTTAACCACTGCACCACAAGGGAGGTCCCCCAATGTCTTTTTTAAAAATGATGGCCAAGTGCAAACACAGCTGTTATGGTGCTATAAAGGTCCTTGTTTTGTACGTTTGTTTTAACAGAGACTTATAGATTGTTAACTGCAGAAGGAACCTCACAAGTCCTTTGTGTAACACCCTATTTTTTATAATAGGAAACTGATGCCTTCCTCTACACTACATTTCTGGTTGGTGATAAGGCCAGTATTGTGTGAGTTCACCTGGATCCTGTTCTAGGACCCTTCTTCTCTCACATGCCCATCATCATGTTGATGGGCAACCTTCAAATGCTCTTTATCTGTTCCAGGGAAGAAGATTGGCTTAGTTGGTGAGGATGGAGGAGGCGTATCCACTAAAAGTAGGAATACAGGGGCTTCCCTGGTGGCGCAGTGGTTGACAGTCTGCCTGCCGATGCAGGGGACACGGGTTTGTGCCCCGGTCCGGGAAGATCCCACATGCCGCGGAGCGGCTAGGCCCGTGAGCCATGGCCGCTGAGCCTGCGCATCTGGAGCCTGTGCTCTGCAACGGGAGAGGCCACAGCAGTGAGAGGCCCGTGTACCGCAAAAAAAAAAAAAAAGTAGGAATACAGTTAAGGGAGGGGACCTCTATCCCATGGCTGCAGGGGACACAAAATCTAGAGGAGCAAGTGGAGGTAAGTGGGGAGTGGGGAGCCCATGGTCAGTAAACCAGTTTTAACAGGGTGGAGCCGAGGGACCAGAGGCAAAAATCTGAGGGACCAGGGAACAGTAATCAGATGAATAGATAACATACGAGACAGAAATAACCTGGGAAATTGCTTGGTAAACCACTATTGTCTGAAGCCAGCTTTTTTTTGCGCTGGCTGCTAGGCAGAAGATGAGTGGGCCAGCTCATTTAAAGGGCCAGTCTGGCACAGACAAGAATAAAAGGAAAGGATGCATGGGCACGGAAGGGAGTGTTGATTTTATACTGCCTCCAGAACAAGAGGCAATTTAATGAAGTAGAAAGGGAACAGGGGCTTTGGAATCAAATAGACCTGGGTGACACCTCTGCCATCTTACTTATTAGATGCATGGCTTGGAGCAGATAACTGTACCTCTCTGAGCCTCCCTCTCTCCTTTGTAAACTGGGGTTTATGATATCCACCTGGGTGAGTTGATGTGGTTGAAGTTCCCAGCACAGAGCCCAACACATAACGGGATTTCAGCTTAGCAAATGAGTTTTTCTTCCTACATCTCTCCTCTTGCTTTCTCACCTCATCATTCTTGCCCTTGAACATACCTTCTATCTCTGAAATGCACAGTTCTGAAAGGACAGGTGAATAAGGAAGCAGATATCCTATATTAAGGGAACTCCCTGTGACTTTGAGTGAATGAGCCATCAGTGGGTGAAGAAATGGCAAAGACACATGATTGTACTCACGTGCTAGCAGAGCTGGCCCTGAGTGTGAGTGCATGAGTGTGTGTGTGTGTGTGTGTGTGTGTGTGTGTGTGTGTGTGTGTGTGTGTGTGTGTGTGTGTGTGTGTGTGTGTGTGTGTGTGTGTGTGTGTGTGTGTGTGTGTGTGTGTGTGTGTGTGTGTGTGTTTGCTATATCCTATGAATTAGGTCTTGAAGAGCCAGCCCTGGGGGAGAAATAGCATGAACAAAGACTCAGCAGAGGACATGGGGGATCTGTGACCCGATTAGCCTTCCTATACCCTCCCTCTTCCCTGCTGAAAAAGCCAATACAGAGTTCCAAAATTTCACAGATTCTTCTAAAGCCCCTTCACTCCCATCCAGGGAGTTGCCAGAATTGTCCTTCTGTCTCAGGCTGTTTCTGTCACCCGAACTTTCCAAATTTCTCCGTGAACTGCTCATCCTAATTCAGTCATTCAACCAGAATTATTGAGCACCCATTATAAACCCAGTGATGTATTATATAAGGGGCTTGCAATAAAAAAAGATAAAATCAACATTGTTCTTGTTTTCAAAGAGCTTATCATCCAAGAGGAAAGTCAGGCATTTTATAATTTACTATGATAGCACTTACATTAATTTCTAGGGCTGCTGGGACAAAATACCACAAACTGAATGGTGTAAGCAACAGAAATGTATTTGTCTAATAGTTCTGGAAGCTACAAGTCTCAGGTCAAGGTGTTGGCAGGGCCGTGCTCCCTCTGATGGTGTTAGGGAAGGGTCTTTTCCATGCCTCTCTCCTAGCTTCTGGTGGCAGCTGGCAATCTTTGCTGTTCCTTGACTTCTGCTGCATCACCGCTATCTCTGCCTTCATCTTCACATGGAATTCTCCCTGTGTGTGTGCCTCTGGGTCTGAATTTCCCCTTTTTCTAAGGACATTCAATCATATTAGATCAGGGGTCTACCTTACTTCAGTATGACTTCATTTTAATTTAACTAAATATATATGCACAACCCTTTTCCCATATAAGGGCACATTCTGAGGTACTGGGGGCGAGGACTGCAACATATAAATTTGGGGAGACACAATTTAACCCATAACAGTGGTTAATGAAAACAAGGTAGGAGAAGTCCAAGGTTCTGTGGGAAAGTTCTCTTTTCTCTCTACTTTCCTAAATCCTACATATCCCATAGAGTCCTCCTCCTCCCCAGACTCCTCCTAGGCTCATCCACTCCACACCAACCTTCCTGTTTCAGCTCACGAGCCTTCCTTGGGCCTGTGTCCTCTTTCCTCTACTAGATTCTAAATTCTGTAAAAGCAGAGAATGTCTTCTTCTTCCCTTTTGACTGCCTCAGCAGCAATTAATCACCAAAGCCAGCATGTTTTTGGAATTGGTGACTTGGTGACTTTCCAGCATGGAGCAGAGTGGTGCTAAACACCAGCCTTCCCTGCCCATACTTCTGTCCTCTCTCTAGTCTGTATCCTGCAGCCCTGTGTTTCTCTTGGTAGTAAAGCCAACAGGAAATATCTCAGGAAGCATAGCTCCTCCAGAACCTTGTCCTGCAGCAGGGACTCTGAGGAGAGCATTGGAAAGAGGCACCAGCAAATGTCTCAGCACCTGGACCACTCCCTGTGAAAAAGGCTGCAACTCAGTAGCAAGTAGCAAGTAGCAACATCCTTCATTAATGAAAAAAGACAACCTCATCAGGGATCCTAATGATATCCTTAAAAATCACAGAGGGTACATACAGAATCATGATTTTAGCAGGAATATCAGATCCAGGATTTTATTCACAGAGCTGTTAGTGTTTGACACATAACACAGAATGAAAAAAAAAAAAGAAGAACCCATATGCATCTTCATTTGCATCTGTAAAAAAATCCAATAAAAATATATGTACTTAATCTGTAATATTATATATAGGATATTGAGCCTGATTACAAACTTATGCTTCTGTGACCTTTCTGAATATACGATTGGGTTTTGTGGACCTGAAGTTAGAGATCCTGAATGCTCCTAAGGCAGCAAAGCAGATGGTGCATTAATAATGGGGGTATTAGGAGGATCGGCTCCCAATTCCAGTGTATTCATTAATACACTTTAGACAGTTTAATTGCTTCCTGAAACACTAATTGAAAGAGGTTCATTTGCAAATGCCTAGGTTCTAATAATATAAATCTGGCACAGTGCCACAAGAGCCCCTTAAATACCATTATAAGATGAATCGTGGCATTTAAATAAAGGCAGCTACATTTTAAAAATAAAATTGGTACAACGAAATATAATGTATGAAATTTTTTTCAGAGAGGGGGAAAAGAAAACAGTAGGTGCTGAATCCTTCCAATATTGGGGTTTATGAAACACTCACCGACATCATGCACCTGAGCCTTGGGATCATGAACAGCTGGTATACTCTGTGACTTCAGTAGCACCAAGCAGAATGGTCTCGTTTACATAAACTCATTTCCTAGAGGGATAGCTATGGAATCTGTTATTTCAAGAGAATATGTGACTAAATGTTGTTACACCTTGGAAGGAAGGATTTTCCCCTTAGAATCATTCTGCCTACTGACCTTCCTTAAATTGTATTTCATGCCTTTATAGGCATATTGATTCTACACACGCTTCGCCAGTATTTACCAACCAAAACTCTGAGCAGTTAGGCTAAGAATACATAAGGAGTTTGCTTCCATGTGAAAAAAAAAAAACAACACAGATTGATCAGGACCTAGATTTTAGTAATTCTCAGTTTCTTTTGGTGGAGTTAACTTTCTCCAATTAACGAACGTGAGTGTTGGATGGGTTGCTTTTTGGCTGATGAAGCTATGGATAAGTAAATTGTTATTAGATAACAGTGATGAGAAATTCCAAATCTTCCACCAATGAGTGGGACCTTTGATAGTTTCCTTTCTTTATGCGAAGGAGGAGCAAGATGCTTTACACAAATTGTCATTGAATTAACTTCTAAGAGCTGAGCTCAGTTTGGTGGCCAGGATTGTTCTGAGAATAGTTGAAGTCTGCTTAGAGGAAAGACTAGTGAGACCCAAGTACAAATGCAAGGCACGACTTTGCTATCTGATGGGCCGGGGAGTTAGGAGTGAACCTGCTCCTTTTCAAGCAGGCACGTGGCATTAAATATGAGGGAGAAGGGCCTCCTGGAGCCTTTGTGATAAGGAAAAGAAGCTGTTTTGTGTTACTAGGCTACTGGAATTTTTAGGGAGAAAAGTTTCCCTCAAGAAAATGAGAAACAACTTGTTGCTTTCAAATTATTTCTGTCCTGTTGATTGAATGTTTGCTCATATTTCTACTTTGAGTCCTACCTGTGGTAGAGACCAGCTGGCTTCTGATAATATCTATGCCTTAATGTACATGATTCCTGCAACACACACTGACTTTGATGTCAGTTATAATTTTAAAATTACTTTTTCAGTTTAGAGAAAAATTAAAAATTTTATTTAAAATATTTTAAATATAAAACATAAAATGATCTTAATTCTCCCTTATTTCTTCACCCCCTCAACCCTAATACCCTTGAAGACAGAGATTCTGACTTTAATCAGATATTGTATATAGAACCTGTCACAAAATAATTATTACAAAATATTGACAATTTATTTTATCTTCTCCTTATCACATCTTCTGTTTTCTTCTCTTTCTTTCTCTTGCTTTTATCCCAAGAAGTGATCACAAGTAGACACTCAGTAAATTTTGGTTGAATTGAAATGGAGATAAATATTCTTTAGAATGAATTGAAAGAAAATCAATTATACTTCAGCTAAGGCAGGAGGTGTACAAAGTCAAGGTGTCCCTGTATTTGATCTAGTTGCTGAGCATGTGGAACTGGTGGTTTGACATCCTGCAAAGGACCAAACTTGAAGAGAGATGATTTAGCCCCACAAAATATAATTACTTGTCATATAATCATTCTTAGGGCCAGAAGGACCACTAAAGCCTGATGGTCCACTAAAGCAAACATACATTTTTTAGTCTGAACATCTTCACTTCACCTCTATTTTTTGAAATTTAGATATGGCCCTTCACACTGTATTTCACTGCATACCCACAGACCTCATGCCAAGCTCGGAAACAAGGCATGTCTTCAAATGAACAATTTCCCTCCCTTTTTTCACTCCCCCTCTCAATGAATTCAGAAAACTCCAACTCACTGTCAACTCCTCGTCTCTCTCATCATACCTTTATCTCTTTGGCCACTAATTTTTGCCCGTCCTGTCTCCTCAGCTTCTAATTGACTTTCTTGTCTTCTATCTCATCCTCTTTAATTCATCCTTCACAGTTTCCCATGTGAAATTTCTAAACTTTTAAGTCTGACCACATCACTCTCCTGCTTAAAATCTGCAGGTTAAGTAAGGTTCAAAAGCTTTACAAGGGCTTCCCTGGTGGCGCAGTGGTTGAGAGTCCGCCTGCCGATGCGGGGGACGCGGGTTCGTGCCTGGGTCCGGGAGGATGCCACGTGCCGCGGAGCGGCTGGGCCCATGAGCCGTGGCTGCTGGGCCTGCGCGTCCGGAGCCTGTGCTTCGCGGAGGGAGGGGGGCGCGTGGCGGAGGGAGGCACGCGTACCGCAAAAAAAAAAAAAGGCTTTACAAAGGTGTTCTTCCTTCACAGCTGCCCAGATCTTTCCCAGGAATAGAATTCTGATCCCTACTCCAGGTAAGATTGTTCTCTCCTCTATGCTTCCTTCGAGCCTTTTGAGTTTCTCTGTTGTCATATGATACACAGCCTGTAATTACCTGTTTATTTCTCCATCTCTCTAACAGTTGACCTTTGAGGGCGAGGCTCTGTTTTATTTTTCTTTAAAATTTTTCTATTCTTAGTCATTTGCTGAAAGATGGGTATGTAGTAAGTGCTCCATAAATGGCTATTGAATGTAGTTGAATATGACAAGAAGGTAAACAGTAGATTTAATTTTTGGTAAGTAAAGAAACTTAAGCAGAATAAGAACCACATGGTGTTAAATTTAGAGAGGTCAAAGGCATGCCAGATTATAAGGTATTATGCTGAATATTTGAGTGCTGCATGCAACAGTATTTGTGCTATAGAAACCAGACTACTAATACCTAAGATTTGTATGATTTTGTGGCTCAGACCTTCATAGCTCCTCTGTGTAGAGTATCTAACTATGACAGAAAAAAATGTATTTCCACATATATCTGCATGTATGTACATGGATATATGTCTCTCTGTTTCCAAAGACTGAGGATACACTTTGAAATGCATAAAAAGTGACACACTTTAATGAATTGAATATAAAATGTTACTCAGGTTATTTAATATATATCTAATATACTTTTTCAACTAGCCAAATCCTATCAGAGTTAAAAGTCTCAAATTACTTTCTTTAGGGTGATACATCTGTAATATAACACAATCCCATAAGGAATGTATTGTTTGCTGATGAGAAGTTCACCTGATACTGTTTTAGATTAGAGCCCTGAGAGAAGAGGGTTTGGAGAACTAGATCCTAAACCTTAAGGGGGACAATACCATTAACTGATGTTAAGGTCCAGGGAAGGAAAGAGAAGGGTGAAGGTGAAGAAGAGAGATTTTTGAGCCAAAATTTGACTATAAGCATGTTGCTCATATATGATTTTGAGAAAATACTTACTATGAGATTATTTCTTGTGACTGATAATTAGTGAAAGCAGATTCAAGTGATAAGGAAGCATTTAAGCAAGGCTCAGATTAAGGTAAGGGTGAGGGTGCTTTAGAGGTAGGTACTTTAGGGTATAGAAGTCCTGGATTCCCTTGGCAGATCTGAAAGTGTCATCTCTAAAGAGTTAACATGCTGCTTCTCAATGTTTAAATACCTACCAATCTTAACTACTCACTATTATAAACTCCACACATCCATAGAGTTTCAGTGGCACATAGAGCATTGATTTAAGTATTGTCATTAACATTTGGATCAAATCAAGTAAGGCATTGGGTTGAATCAGGCTTCAAAAGTTATATCCATCAAAAAGGAATCAGAGAATAAAGTCTCTGGTAATGATGATAATTCTTAAAACATTCTAATGAAAACATTTAAAGTTAGTTGCCTTACAATTGTACTCATTGTTATAGGCATGACTAGTTAGTGTTAATCATAAGGAAACTATTAACCACATCCATTCATTCTCAAACAAAAACCAATCTGCCCCACACCTCGCTCTCTCTCTCTCATATACATATGCACACACACAGTGTAGATCCCTAAAATCTACAGTAAATAATTTCATCTTAACTCGTTTGCATTTTCCTTTGTACAAGTCTTGAAGAATTAGTCTTACAAATCTGATATCACAATTGAGAGTGAAAGGAGGCCTGTTTCAAGGAAAACAAGATAATTTTAAGGACTTAAACTGAATTATCTGTGTATGCCAAGTAGGTGACTCTTTCATACTCATTAAAGCAAGTTCAAGTAAATTTCTGCTGGGGGACACTTCTCATGAGTTTTCTCTACTTGAATATACCGAAATCTCTTTAAATAGTCTAAAATTTCACACTGAGCACTTAAGGTGGTTTCAAGTAGGGGACATTTGTTAGATTTAGTGTGCCTAAGTATCTCAAACCCTTCCTGCTTGGGGGTTATTTCACTTTTGTGAATCTTGACGGAAGGCTGGAATTTACAGAAAGCCAGAGGCTCCATTTCTCCTTCCCTCTGTTGAAAAGGTGCAATCTTAAGTCCTAGGCTTTGCCAGTTGGCTTCTCCTGCCCCAAAGACACAGACATGCTAAGACTATTTAGAATTCATTTTCGTGGTGGTGACATCCAGTGTCAGCAAGAGAAGTGTCAGTCAGACACTAACCATACTTTTCCTGTGGCTTGATTTTGGCCCTGATTTCTACTCTATCTACTCTCTTAGTTTAGCTAAGAAAACTTTTTAAAAGATAGTTTAAAAAATGATCTCCTTACCATTTTAGTCAATTTATATAATTTAGGTCAATTCTTCCACACGTGTACTTTTTATCCTTTTACATGATATGCATTCTTAAAATAAATGTGTTTTTATTAAATTTCACTTGGTGGAATTGTATTTATGCATTGTCTTTACTTGAACATGATCTCAAATTTTATAGTCTCCTTTCCCTTCTCATATCTAGTACCCTAAATCTGTGAGAGTTTACTAGAGTTTAAACTTTATAAAAGAGTAAGTTTTGTTCCGTTATATATTTTGGTGTATTAAATTATCACTTGACATTACTATCTAATCTGGGTTATGTTTAAAAGTCAAAGTCATTAAATATTTTAAGCTTCCTTTGAGATTTGTCTTTTCTTATTAGGGCTGGGGCATGGAGAAAAGGTATATCTGCAAGAAATTGGTAATGAAGGTGCCAAATCTCATGCGTAAAAAGGGTCAAGTTCCTGCACAAGACAGGAAAATTCTAGTTTCTCTAAAGATGTACTAAAGAGAACTTGATTCCAAGTCTGAGAGTTTCAAGGATATTTATAGGTCAGCTTTTCCCCACTTCTACCTAAACGTGTAGATAAAGTCTTAAAAAAAAAAAAAAAAGCCCAAGAAAGATGTGAAGCTGGTAGAGGGGGCTGGTAGCAACTTAAAGGTCCTGACAGTGGTGTCATAGATAAATCTGCAAAGCCAAATTTGTTTTAAAATTTGTTAAGTTGTAATAGAAATCCTTTGTTTCTGGTGATCTGTCTGTCTTACACTAACAGAAAAAAAAAGAAAAAGTCAGAACTGGGCTGATCAAAATCAATCAGGGTGTAGGAAAATGCTACTCCCGATTTGCCTGCTGGGGGCATTGTCTTAGATGGCAAGTCAAACCAGCCCTCCAGAATGGTTCAGCTGTGAGGCAGGCTGCCCACCAAACAGTGTGGACAGATGTAATTCAAGGGACATTGTTTGTGTATCTTCTCTGTGAAGAAATTTAGAGAGTTCTTTCTTCCCCTTCCTTCTTTCCTTCCCTCCCTCCCTCCCTCTTTCCCTCCTTCCTTCTTTCCTCCTTCCCTCCCTCACTCCCTTCCTGACTACTGGGATTTGGCTATACCTCATTCATTTTTTTATTGTAAAATATAGTCCTGAAGAGAATTTAGATGACAATGGCCAAATCTGACTTTCTACATGGCTTTTAGTAATTGATGTGACAGCTTTAGACAGACATATTGATTAATAATTCTGTCATAGGCACTAAGTGTCCCCACCAAGCCAGTTCCCATTTTATTAGCATGTAAATATATAATCTGCATAAAATTAAAGCTGTTATGTGCTTGAAACATTGTCTGTTCAAGAGATGCTTATTCTAAAGAACAGACATGGCTGAAGTTGCTACTCTATTTTTTTTATTCAATTCTAATTTTTCTTTTCTCCTCTTCAAAGCTATATTCCATTGTCATTATTCCTTCTGAACTATTCTATTCTCCATCTAAGGCATCTCTTTAGGGAGCTGGAAGTGATTTTGAGTATGAACATTCAGTGTTCATGTCACCACTTCTGCTAAAACTGAACTGTTAAATAATGAATTTGTGGTCTTGTTTCACACCATACTAGCCCAGGCTAATGCACTCCCATAAGAAATGTCAGTTTTCATCTAAATGCACTCAATAGCAAATGTCTTCTCCCAGGAGCACACACTATTTGTTGAAAAGAGATATGGAAATTTCAGAGTTTACATGTTGCACTTTGGGATCACACAGCTGCTTTAAAAATTAGTGCATTTGAAATAATTAATGGCTGACTGGAGGCATTCTTCTGTTAAGTATGGTCCAAAATGTTCTTGACAAATAGAATGTTAGAAATTTTCCCTAAAATTCTTAGATGTCAGTGCCTTTGGAAGACAGCCTATAATGAATGAGATTTCAGGGAGGAATAACACAGAGTTTTTCATACAGACCCAAACTTCCGGGCTCAGGACAAGTCTGCTCTAATATATTGTGAAGATTAGATGACTTAAAACATATGAAGTATCTGCAAATGTACCTCAAACATAGTAAGTGCTTAATAAAATTGTCTATTATTATTACTCCTTCTCTTAGTTCAGTGACTCATCTTGGTTTAGGGTATTCAGAAACTGATAATACTGAAACTGACAATACTGGAAAATGTAATTTCATGAACTGGGTGGTTATAGGGCTATGGGAAAGGATTGCTTTTATATTTGCACGTACCTTAAAGAAACAAATGACCTTACAAATTTCTGAAAGGTGTCTCTTAAGCCTTTCATTCATACATACTAGAGGATGAACATAACTCTAGGCTTGAAAAGAACCCTGAGGGAGGGAACCCTATTTAGGAAACACGGGTCCAAGCTTGCAAAATAGTTCATGCTTTAGTCAGAAGTGTCCAAGACTTGACCTGTGGGCAAATCTTCCTCCAGCTGGTTTAACCTCTTCTAGTGACTTCACTAGAACAGTAGATACACATGGAGTGATTTCCTGCAAGGAAATCAAATACTGAAAATCAAATACTGAAAATGCAGGAAGGGACTGTGGGACGATTGCAGATAAGAAGCACCCTACTTGGTCCAGGAATCCTCTCTCAGTCCCAGCCCTCCTATTTCTGAAAACTCCTACCGTAAAAGGTGGAAAACTCAAATTCTTTCAGGCCTGTTAGTTTTATTTCTCTTGTAAAACTGTGATCCTGTGAGAACAGGCACTGTGTCTTAGATTCATGCATTACCCAGGGCTGAGCACAGTGCCAGGCATAGGTGAGCAACTGCCAAGGTTGAAGCTATGAAGACCATATCAGTATTGTTGGAAAGAAACCAGAGATAAAGGACGTAGGAGACAGGCGATCTGGGTTCTTGTCCTTACATCAACATTTTTGTGCTTGGACAAGTGTGTTTAATGTTTAAGCTGCTTCTATAAGTAAGGTCACAGCTATGGAGATTTGTACATAGAAGTTACTTATGACATTCTTGTGAAAGAATGAGTGAATACAAGAAATACCTTAAGACTTTTAGAACTTTTCTTAGATTTTTTTTTAAAGTTTCCCATTTGAAGTAAGAAGTAAAACCCACACCACCACATAGATGCCTGGATACGTTTCCCATGATGCTTTCTGCTTAGAGTATAAAACCACAATGTTAGTGGACTAGAGTGCAGGTGATTGGGGTTCAAGCCTTAGCTGGTCCATCTTTGCTTGACCGTAATCAGTTTCATGAAGAATGATCCAGAGTGTGACAAAAAGAATTATTTTGACTATTGGAGGACCTATTCAGGTCAAAAAATATCACTAACCAGATAGTCAGGTTGGGCCAAAATCAGAAGGGGAAATACGGAAGCATTAAGTGAGAAAAACAGGCTGCAAAATTATATACAAGACTTTAAGCAGAAAAAAAAAAGTTAAAAGAAGTCCGTATATAAAAAATCTGGAAGAAAAGGAACTCTGGGAACTAGGAAGTTCTAATTTCTTCTCTACAATTTCCATATTTTCTCAATTTTTCTAACATGAGTATGATTGCTTTATAACAGGAAAGTAAACTTTAATGAAAATAGAAGAAACTGGAATCTTTATAAATTTATTTTTGCTTTGACATTCAATAGAGGCAAAAAATAGTGTTTATCCTTAATTATCCTTCCATGAAGTTTATACCCTATTTATGAAATTCAAGTTCATCTATGCTAATGGCTGTGAAAGTCAGGCAGCCACCCTACCTGCTATCACTGTGGATTGCCTGGGGTGCTGCCTTTTCACGCTGCTGTTTTATTAATGATCTTGAAACTGAAATAATAAGGAATGAAGAAGTGTTAAAAAGACTTAGTGATATGCTACCAGCATTTGCCAAGAAAATGAAATAAGCTAAGATGAGAAGACACTGGGGAGACCAATGAGAAGCCAACTGTTCTGTTTCTCTGAGCCTCTGACCTCTGCAGTCATGATTTCTAAAGACACACTTTCTGTGGGTCAGGCTTGGGCTGTCCACCCTCTGCCTGTGCGCAGACATCGGTCCTCTGAGAGGTACAGTTTGTCCTTGATAAAGCTGAGGTGGATTGATTTTATTTCCAAACATGTTTCAGTTGCAGCACAATCATAATTTGGGAGGGGAAAAAAAAGGCTTTAGGCTTCATAATACTCTCACTTTATTAATTTTTTTAATAAAGGAGAAGGATTATTCAAGATATGATTATCCAGTGGCCCAGTTTGCATAAGTTAAATTACATATCATTAATATATTAAGTTTTATAAAATTAAAAATGCTATTAAATCATTCCAGAATCTTTATTTCCTTCCAGGCTACATGGTTTCACCACTTGTTTTATTTAAACTGAAGAAGATAATGTATTTTCAGAGGCTGTAATAGACACCAGAAGCAAATGAAAAACAAAATGGAATAGTTTTGGAGGGGGTCTGTGGTTTCTTGCTTTTGTAGACAGTAAATGTAGGGGGGACTTTGCATAGAGATGCCAGGTCTTTGGGATCACGAAGACATACGTGGTAAAACAAGACTGTGAAGCAAGATCTTTAAAGCATCAAAGAGTTCACTCAATTTTTAAAGCAGCTGATGTCTTTAATAAGTAAAGAACCAAACTGGATAGCAAAGACCAGAAGATTTATTTTACTGGGTGGTTGATATCAAATGTTTTATGCATGGGTCTCATTACTGTAGTTTTGACAAAGCTAAAGGAGCCAAAGAGAGGACTGGGGAAAATGGGCAGTAGCAGAAGGAACAGGTGATGAACATCATCATCTATGGACTGCTTGCCAATGTATGGCTTTGCATTTCATGAACCATCTTATTTACTGCTCACAAATGGTCTCTAAGTGAGGGGGTCACTTTTCATCTTCACAGATGAAGAAATGGAAGCTTGGAGAGATCGATCATTTGCCCCAGATAATATTGTACAACAAGCTTTCAAACTTTGAGTCCAGAATCCCATTTTCTTAAACACTAAACTCTCCAGACTTGGTTAGACTTTGTCCTTATATGACTTTGAGTTCTTTATTCATACTTTTAAAAACTTTTTAAAAGTACTTCTAAAAACTTTTTTCTGTTGTCCCATACTGAGCATCTGCAAACAATCAACACCTCTAAAATGAAATTCACTTAAAGTATCAGGGCCTTCTAGTACAATGAATCCCATAAAAACACACCCAGTATTCTTGAAAAAAAAAAAAGATGCTTTTTTTGATGGATTTAAACGGGACTTCAATAATAGACATATTTAACCATGTTATATTTGACCTAAAAATCACCTCAAAGTTGTCAAAGGTACCTTTGTGAAACACATCAGGTAGTGTGTGCTGATGTGATTCACTAAAGGAGATTTGACATGAATGGCTAAATTCTCAGAAGTAATGCAGCAGTTTTCACAGTGTGTATCCCCCGCACACACATACACCTAGAAATGATGAGATTCATTAACATAAGTGCCTGTGCCCTGGCCATCATGCCTTTTCCGAGTGCCTGGCAATCTAAGTGGATAACTTCTAACCCAAGACTATTCAGATTCCTCATCACCTTCCTCTACTCAAAGCTCCAATTGATTGGACAGTGATGGGTTATAGGATTTTTCTCGGAAACTGTGTTACTAGGCTTCCATACATCAATAACCAAAGGAATAGACCTCAGAGAGGCCTAAGAGATATACTCCCAGCTTCTCTCTTTTTCCTGAGAGTTCTCAGCTTCTCATCATGGAACAGAGTGATTTTAGCATCTCCTTTGTTGCTTATCAGTCCGCTCCGTCTGTTGCTGTCCTTCAGTTTCCTAACTTAGAAACCTCTTCTCTGCTTTTCCCACCAGAGGTCCTGCTTCTTTCTCTCACAATAATTAGTTAGGCTTTTCATTATTTATAATAAACTATCAAGGATATGCCAACACTAAAGTGGAACCCGTTTTGCATTGATTTGTTAAACAAATATTTATTGAACCCACACTAGGCACTGTTACAGGCATTGGAAATAAATCAGTGAAGGAAAAGGCTTTTGTGAAGCTCATGTTTCTGGGGTGGGTTCGGATAACAAACATAAATAATTAGAAGGTCAGAGTGTGATAAGTGCTCTAGGAAAAAATAAAATAGGGGCAGAGGGATGGAGGTTCTGGGAGGAGGTGCCATTTTACTTTGAATGATCAAGGAAGAGCTCACTTATAAGATGACACTTGAGCAGGAACTTGAAGGAAGTGAGGGGCATCTGGGGGAAGAGTGTCCCTGGCAGAAAGACCAGCAAGTACAAAGGCCCTGGGAACAGGAAGGAGCTTGGTGTGGCTGCAGGGGGATGATCAAGGGGGAGCAAGGTTGGACGTGAGGCCAGGTAGAAAGCTAGATCATGTTGGGTTTTGTAGACCATTATAAGGGCTTGGGCTTTTATGCAAGTGATATATGAAGCCTCTGGATGGGTTTTAAGACAAAGGGTGACATAATCTGACTTTCATTTTAAAAGAATCACTGTAGCTGCTGAGATAAGAATAGGCGATATAAGGGTAAAGCAGGAAGCTGGGAGACTACTGCAGTAATCTAGGAGAGAGATGATCATAGCTTACATCCGGTGGAAATAATGGAGGTAGAAAAATCAGTTGAATTTGGGTGTATGTTACAGTGATTCTCTTAGGAAAGCTTGAAATGAGTTATTGCAAATGTTTTAAACTTCTCCAGCTCCTCAAATTCTTACACACAGCAAGAAAGTTTCATGACTTCTAGATGTCCTCTACTTTTCTCTCTCGGGCCAAAAACTGCATATATACCATAAGGAAAAAGGAAACGAGCTTGGTGATTGAGGGTCCTAAGCTGAATCCTGGTTCAACAGATATGTGACTGTGTGAGAAGTTGCTTAACGTCCCTTAGCCTCTTTATTTATAAAATGGAAATAAGTGTAGCATCCATCTCCTAGGTTTGGGATGAAGATAAAATAAAATAAATTTATGAAAAGGACTTAGTGCAGTGGCTGGTATGTAAGCAGAATTCACTAAATGGGCTATTAATATTAAAAAAATTTAAGTTACTTTTATTACTATTGTTATATGTACACTCTAGTAAGTCCTCAGTGAAGGCTTAGCCCATTTTACTCTTCTTCTCTGAGTCCTGAAGCTTGCTTTCTCAGCTTCTG
The DNA here is from genome assembly GCF_949774975.1 of Lagenorhynchus albirostris. Taxonomy (NCBI): domain Eukaryota; kingdom Metazoa; phylum Chordata; class Mammalia; order Artiodactyla; family Delphinidae; genus Lagenorhynchus; species Lagenorhynchus albirostris. The sequence continues at coordinate 72,157,831 of NC_083107.1, forward strand.
AACCAGTCTACTTCTTCCATACTTACATCCCAAATACCTTTCTTTTCAAAATTAATTAATTATTTAATTTTGGCTAAGCTGGGTCTTAGTTGTGGCACACAGGATCTTTAATTGTGGCATGCAGACTTCTTGGCAACACGTGGACTCTTAGTTGCGGCAAGGATGCAGGATCTAGCTCCCCGACTAGGGATCGAACCTGAGCCCCCTGCTTTGGGAGAGCGGAGTCTTACCCACTGGACCACCAGGGAAGTCCCCCAAATACTTTTCTTACAGCATCTGTGGATTTCAGTCTCCCTGTTTTGCCTCCTGTCATGTACCTTCCACATGGTTCTCTCTGTCTCTCAAACTCCTGAGTAGTTTTTCTCCTAATCAAAGGTTGATTTCATTTCCTAGGTCAATTTGGAAGCCTCTTCACTCTTATTTCCTAGATTGCAAACTCAGGCCAACAAAATTCAACTCTGAGGCAACAAAATTCAACTCTGAGGAGTACATGTTAGATCCTTGTATCTATTTACAGTTTTACTAATGTCTCTTTCCCATCCTTTGCCCTTTCCCAACGTCCCTCTTCTCAGTTTCTGTCTTTTCTTTTTAACCCATAATCAGTCCAGAGAGGCTGCCAGAGCCTTGCCAGCTTCTTCCATGTCATGCTTGCTAAACTGCTCTTACAGTATGTATTCCCTCCCCTTCTGTCCAGTTCTGGGTGCAGTTCCGTTTTTCACTCCTAGCTGTCTTGTAAGGGGTGGGTATTTTGAAGGTAGGTGCCTGGGAGAAGGAGAATGTCCAGTAAGTCTTTGCCAGCTAAGGGTTTTTTTGGACCAGTTAGAAGGCCACTAAATCCTGGGTATGTCCTGACAAGCCCAACTTCTTTGTTTTCTAACAGAAGCAAATGTAAGTGCTTCACCCTGCCCAGGTCCGCTGGCTTTGTTCCACATTTCTCTTCCTCAGGGACCTAAATAACTCTGATGGATTTGCAGTTCCATAAAGCTGGGTGTGATCCTTTTAACCCTGTGCTTATGAAGTGTGCTGTGAGCCTTCCCACATCTTGGAATTTATCCATGATAATAACAATGCACTAGTCGCTTTTTTTCATTTCACATTTTCGTGATTTCCTGATGACGGCTCTTGTATTCTAGATGTGTTCCAAAGAGGACTCAAGAGCACTAATGCACACTCAATTTTTATTAAAAAAAGGTAAAGGAGGGTCTTCAGAGAAACATGATGGCATTAAGAATTATGATGGAGTATAAAACTTTACCTCTAGGATGTGACATTAATATCCTGAAATTCCCTGTTTTTTTTAAATGTAAACCTTGCATTTTTTCTCCCTTTAATTCCTTTCTAATCAAACAAAAGCATTTAAACAGCACTTTATAATTTTCAATGTATATTTATTCACATTCTATTGTTCAAACAACATCTACAACACAGAAAACTTCACTGGAGGGAGACAAAAACAAATCATTTTTCTCCCTTCAAGGAGTTTTCTCTTTGGTTGGAAAAAGACAGAGGTAAAAAAATTATTATTCTATAGTTGAGCTAAGGCTCTTTAATAGGTAATATATCTAGATCAGTGTGAGAAGGGGTGAAGAAGCTTCTGACACATCTCTCTCTTTGTTGGCTGAGCAAACAGCTTAATCTTCAGGTTTTCCACCTGGCTTTCTGGGAGTGCCAATAAGTCCCCACCCATTCCCCCAACTCTGGCCAACTGTGCTGGGCAGGGTTTGTGAACTGATTGCATGTGTTACCAAGGAAATTATTGGGATGTCAAATGGCAGTGTCATCTTCCTGGCAACATATTCTTGAGCAGATTGTGATCCAGTGACCTACAGGCACATCATTCAAAATGCCAGTGCCACTGCTGGTCCATCCCCTACCTTTGTTCTACAGGCAGTAACCCCATCTGGCAAGGGAGAAGTACAAATGATCCAGAATTCTATTTCTTCAGTCTTTTTCTAGAGCTGCTGCTTCCAGGTTGTCAGTCAGTCACAATATCTGGCAAGGTAAAGCTGGACCCACATATATTCATTGCCTCTTTGTCCTTCTGCATTAGTTTTTCACACACCATACAAGAGGTCTCCCTGCAAGTTCAGTAAACACTACAAAGATTGCAAAGAGGGATGACAATTTTCTTAAAATATTTTGAACTGTGATTTTTCATATTTTAAACTACAAAATAAATACTTAACATATGTTAAAATATTTTGCTTAGAATAGTTCCTCATTTTATTCCCCCTGGATATCCAGTACTTTTCCATCCTTTTCTCTTTTCTCATCCTTTTTTCCTCTATCTTGAGATAATTGTGTGTCTGTGTTCTTGTACTGCCCCAGGTTTTTCCATGTCCCTTTGATGTAGACTTAGTTTGATATTCAGATGAATATTGTGTTTATTTAATTACATAAAAACATAATTCTTTTCAAAAGTCAACAACCATGTTTGAGTTTTGCAAAGCCTGCCTTACATCTAGTATGAAAGTCTAGCTTGTTGAATTCATTGATATGTAATCTTCCATTAATTCACTCTATAAGTTTTTATTGTACGTGGAGTAAGGCATGCTGCTAAGTAATATGAAGTTAGTAAGATAAACAGATCTTGGACTATATGACAAGTAACACACAACAGAATAAGTATAATTTAAAGTTGATTATAACAAATGCCAAAAGGGAGATACTTAAAATTTGTTATGGAGAAGAATAGGATAATTAATATTTCCTTTCTTTTTTAAGATAAAGGGAAATGTTTCCATTTTTCTTATTACATAATTGCTTGCCTATAAAACTCATTTTTATAAACTCATTTTTAATGTAAGGAGACTGCATCTACATTTGAGCAGGGAAGTAATTTTAAAACCATTCTAATATAAATGTAGGCTTAACTGGTGACCAGTGGCCATTGCTGCTGTGATACTTTATATCAATTTACTCAGTAAAGAATTGTTCTTCTCCTTTGTGCTATTAAACATCTTGGACATGGTCCCTGTCCTCACAAGCAGAAAAAGACACCACCTTGCTCTTCAAAGAATTTGTGGGGCAGGGCCGGCAGAGAAGCACACAAGTAAGTAGTTCAGTTCAGACCATGAATGGTTTCACATTGGACAAATTACTTAACATCTCTTCTTTTTCTCATCTGTAAGTAGGGAAAATAACATCTTCTTCAGAGAATTCTTCTGTTCTTCTTTTGAGATCATGTAGTTGCTGTGGCTAGCATGTATTATGAATTAGGGGAACTCCGTAATTGATGGCCACCTTATTAAGCCATGTGGTTCATGATGGGTTATAAATTGTAAAAGGTTTGTGAAAGATTTCACAAACAGATATAGATAAAAACACATCTTGAGGCATCTCATTACTCTGGGGGAAAATAAAACACTTTGGATGTTTAGGATATTCCTAGTGGGAAATTGAAAGTAATTCACGTGCTTGCCAACTGTGGGGTCAGATTTTTAGCACTCCATGTATTGAATTCTGATAGCATTCATCTGAATTTATAGAGAATTGTTTTCTTTCTCTTTCACCTGTACTCACATGGTATCAGGAAGGCTTGATTGTTTGGCACTAACTTCTATTTTTCTCTGCACGAAGCACCTTTTTTCTAATAATTTATCAGTAAAACTTCTGTTCTCTCTTTCATCCTTGTCTTCTCTCTGATCCCTTTCCTTTCCTTGTCAGTCATACTTAAGTATGCACTTGTCTGGCTCATACCAGGCTTTGTACATATCTCAACTATGGCACTACAATAATCTACTGTAATTGTTTATTTGTTTTCATATCTTCCCAATATACACTAAACATATATGACCTCACTGCCTAAAACAACTGGTTTATAGAGGCCATCTGATAAATGTTGAAAGAAGAGAGGGAGAGAAAGAGAGGTAAAAGGACTAAGAAACAAAGAAAAAGAGAAAAAGCAGGAAAGTCATCTTTTGGTCAAATTATGTCAAGTAATTTTTTTCCTCCTTTTCTTTTTTCTTTGAATTTAAAACAGTAGAAAAGTAAAACATGATTATCATAATATAGTCAACAGAATTAGACAGAATTAAAATTTAGAAAATGGGATTATGTTTTGGTCTTTCCACTTAAAAATATACGCTAGGTGTCTTGCAATAGATCTGTTTATTTTTGCAAAGCATTCTGTAGTGTGGGTGGAGCATAAATTAAATTTCCACTTTTCTGTCAATGGATATTAAAATTGTTTCCAATATTTCCCTTTCAAACACTGCTGCAAAAAATATCTTTGCACACGAGTCAATTTTTATTTAGAACTAATTCTTAGAAGAAGAATTGATGGATTCGAGCAAATATGCTTTAACCTTTTTAACCTTTTGATAGATCTTGCCAAAGTGCCTTCCATGATCAGTGGAACATTTCCCTACCATTGGCAACACTGGACATTTTAAACCTCAACTTTTCTTCTGGGTCAATTTTATGGATTAAAAAATTAATTTTTATTTTAATTTGCATTTACAAGATGACCAGTGAGGTAGAATATCATTTTATACATATTCATCATTTCTTAGAATTTCTTTGTGCCTATTATTTATTCATAGAGGTTTCATGCTATATTAAAGATTTTTAACTCTGTTCTGTGTCTACTGTATATGCAGTAAATAATTTCTCCCAGCCACTTAGTAGGATTTTGGATAAAATTCTTATAAAGGTACACTGTGTAATGTAATCTAAGTTCTTTTTTTTTTTTTGCGGTACGTGGGCCTTTCGCTGTTGTGGCCTCTCCCGTTGCAGAGCACAGGCTCAGTGGCCATGGATCACGGGCCTAGCCGCTCTGCGGCATGTGGGACATGGGATCTTCCTGGACTGGGGCACAAACCCGTGTCCCCTGCATAGGCAGGCAGACTCTCAACCACTGTGCCACCAGGGAAGCCCTAATCTAAGTTCTTTATAGTTGCTGATCTATGTGTCATTTGCACAGTGCTTCTGTGTCAACAAGAATTAGCCAGGGCCTTCCAATCCCCAATGGTGCTGTGTAACAAGGATTTCACACCACCTCAGTCCCAAAGGGGATCAAATCCTATATGTAAAACAAGGAGTTCCTTGTGATGCTGAATATTTAATGGAATTTTGCTCTAGGTTGGGCTGATATGATATGCATGTGATGCTTTCCTCCTGGTGAACTCCTTGGTGTTCTGAAAAACAGGATAGTGATTCGGACATGCCCTTCATTGTTTAACAACTTCTTTCAAGAGAGAGACTGCACACCTGCAAATTGTGCTTGCATCTGATCTGGCATGATCAGAACCCTCATTATTCTACAGCAGGTAGATTCTCTTAAGGGTAATACACAGGGCTGAAATTTTTCACTTAATTTTTGTTTCAGACTACTAGGTCAGAGGATATTTATTATATTTGCTGGTTCATTTTCCTTTCACTCTTGTTTGATTTGAGTGACAGATGAAAAAATTTAGACAATTTACATCACCTTTAATGGAATCCATTAACTCACGACTAGCCTTGGAAAGTTACCTCCACCTGCTTCCATCCCTCTGCGTTACCAGCCAGAGTTTTACTATATATGTAGAATAAATATATTTTTATAACTCCTTTTTCTAAGGAATTTCCTAGGACTTCTCACAACTAGAAAAGAAGAAAACACTTGTCTAGAAAGAAATCCAAATTCTTTGTAAACCTCAGAAACATCATCTATTTATGACACACAAATGTATTAATCTTGTATGGATATTTTTCAAGTTCATACCAAGTTCAAGCTCATCTGTCTGGATTTTAAGACTAGCATTGGGCCCTACCATATTGATCCCCACCTACTTCCTCTCCATTAAAAAACATTAAGGTACAATTTACATATAACAAAATTTACCATATTAAAACATACAATTTGATTAGCTTTGATAATGATATATAATCATGTAACCACTCATAATCAGGAGATATATATATATATATATAGAGAGAGAGAGAGAGAGACAGAGAGAGAGAGAGACAGACAGACAGACAGACAGAGAGACAGAGAGAGAGAGAGAATATTTTTATCACCCTTCTGACCCTGTGTAGTCAAAAGCACCCACAGGACCCCAGGCAAATATATTTCCTGTTCCTATAGTTTGGGCTTTTCTAAAATTTTATGAAAATTGAATCAGACAGTAAGTAATCATTTGTATCTGATGTCTTCGACTTAGTATATTATTTTGTGATTGACTCATCTGATTGTCATGTGTTTAAATAACTTAATAACTTGTTCCTTTTTATTACTGAGTAGTATTCAATTATATGCATATGATACAATCTCCTAACTCACCAGTAGATGTGTATATGTGTGTGTATATATATATATATATATATATATATATAATATATATATAATATATATATATATATATGTTGTTTCTAACTTTTTGGTTATTCAGAGACAAACTGCTATAAACATTCTAGTAAAAATCTTTCTGTGGGCATATGTATTTGTTTAAATACCTACAGGTAAATCTGATGAGTCATATGGTAAAAGTATATGTAAATAGGTAAGAATTGCTGAACTACTTTCCAATGTGATTATATTATTTGCATCCCCGTCAGCAATATATGAGAATTTTAGTCTCTCCAAATCTTTCCTAGCACCTGCTATTGTTAGTCTTCATAATTTTAGCTACTTTACTGGGTGTACAGTAATATCTCATTGTGGTTTTAAATCTGTGTATTCCTGGAGACTAATGACATTACATATCAGGTGCTTATTTATCATTCATATATCTTTGGTAAAGTTTCTGTTCAGATCTTTTGCTTATTTAAAAAATTGAATTATTTGGATTTTTATTATTGAGTTGAAAGAATTTTTTACATATTCTGTATACAGTACTATGTGAAGTCTATCTGTATACAGTACTATGTGAAGTCTATCTTGTGAAATATTTTCTTCTAATCTGTGACTTGTCTTTTTATTTTCTTAGAAGTGTCTTTTGAAAAGCAGAAGTTTTTCATTTTGATGAAGTCTAATTTATCATTTTTGTGTGTGTGTTTTGTTCCTTTTGCGTGCTAAGAAAACTTTTCCTAGAAAGGTTACAAAGATTTTCTACTGTGTGTTCTCTAGAACATTATAGTTTTAGCTCTTACTTTTAGGTCTATAATCCACATCAGGCTAATGTTTGTATACTATGTGAAGTAATAGTCAAGTTTCATTTTTTGTGCATATCTAATTGCTTTAGAATTATTTCCCCCACAGAATTAACTTGGTACCTTTGTTAAAAATTTATTGACTATATAAGTGTCACTCCATTTCTGGACTCTCTGTTCTCTTCCAGGGATTATATACATCTAATCACACCAGTACAACACTCTCTTGATTATATTAACTTTATGGAAATTTTTGAAATCATGTTAGGTCCTTCAATCTTGCTATTTTTCAAAATTGTTTTGGTTATTCTAGGTTCTTTGCATTACTATAGAAATGTTAGAATCCACATGTTAATTTCCACACACACACACAAAAACCAATCAAACAAAACCAAAAAACCGTAGACCAATTTAGGGAGAATTGACAGCTTAAAGATATTGAGTCGTCTGATCCATGAACATGGTATATATCTCCATTTTTGGGGAAGCCTTAATTTCTCTCAACAATGTTTTGTAGTTTTCAGTGTATAGTTTTGCACATTTTTCTCACATTTAACAAAATCTTGTTAAATTTTGCAGATATGATTAGATTAAGGAGCTTGAGATGGGAGGGTATCCTTCATGGGCCCAGTGTATTCACAAGGATACTTATAAGTATAAGAACCAAAGAAGATGTGACAAGGGAAGCAGTGGTACGAGTGATGAGGGGCCATGTGCCTAGAATCGTCATATCTGCTATTAAACCCCTCCTCTGATTTCTCATTAACAATTATATATTTTAGTTCTAAAAGTTACATTTGAAGATTTATTTGAAGATTTAAGCTTTATATTTTCGACCTTTTCATCTATTTTTTGACCTTACAATATAGAATAATATTGAATAATATTTTTTTTAAAGTCCATATTTGATAACCTTGGTCACCTATGGATCCATTTTATTATCTGTTTTATTTTCAGTTGGTTGGTCCTACTTCATGTTATGCATGGAAAGTTTTGTTTGAGCACAAGGCATTGTGTATTAAAAAAGTTACAGTGTTTCTGGCTGATGTTATCTTCCTCTGGTGATGATTTCCTTGTTGTCTGGTAGACAACTATCATAGAGCAGATTACCTCTGATCAGGACTTGAGCTCATTAAGGGCTGTGTTGCCATTGTTGTTGGGATCAGACTAGAATGGACCATCCAGGTTGTATGTAAAGCTCTCCAGAGGCACCAGTTTAGAGACTGGACTGTTTACTAGGATCCCTCCCCCTAGGAAACTAGTTTTTGTCTCCTCCGTTCCTTGTGACTTAAACATTTTGCTCTGTTATTCAGCTTGCTTTTTTCCTGCTTGGTTTCTTAGCCTCTTACTCTGTATGCTTTAAGGATTTGGCAAATATTTGAAGAGTCTAAACTTTTCGTTATCAATCAGGGTGATTTTGCTCCTCAGCAGATATTGGACAATATCTTAAGACGTTTTTGGTTCACAACTCTAGGTGTGGGGGTAGGGGTGGGTTCCTACTGACATCTAGTGGGTAGGGGCCAGGGATGCTGCTAAATATTCTACAGTGCACAGGACAGCCTTCCATGATAACGAATTATCTGACCCAACACATCAGTAGTGTGGAGGCTGAGAAACCCTGGTCTGCAGCACTGAGGGTCCAGTTTACTTTCCTCTCTGTCTTCTCTCATGGATCTTATTTCCTCCAGACTTGATTGCCTTGGCAGCTGCAAAAATTCCTATTTTTTAAAAAAATCCTCAGCCTCACGAGATATTAAATATCTTTGCTAGTTTTCTGTTTTGTAGCAGTGAGTCTCTGCCAAGTATCTCAGCTTCACCTCCTGTGCCAAGAATAGACAAATCACCAGGGGTAAACATGGCTTCCAGAAAGTTGTGCTCACTTCAGTGTGCCTCCTTTTCTGTAGGATCATGCTCTGCAAGTCCAAGCAGCCTCCTTATACCTCCAGAGTCTCAAACAAAGTTTTAAAAATTTAATCTAGCTTTTTCAAGTTGTTTTTGACCAGAACATGGGCCTTTTGTAGCTTGAGGCCATAGTCCTCCAAGCTGATGAGGAAGCAAGATGTGGTAGATGGACGTTCAGCTCAGAGGAGTAACCGTGGAGAAAAGTGTTCCATACTATATTGGAGGTAGGAGGCAGGCTCAGTGTCTCCTTCTCAGTCAGTAAAGGGAGGCTGAAAAAATCTTTTGCAGAAAATCTGCTTGATCTATGGCTTTAGAGGAAGCTGTGAGCTAGAGGTAAGAGGGAAAAAGAAAGAACCTCATGACAAGAAAACCAGCAAAGCTACCAGCTCAATCTGTAACACTCTCAAGAATCACTGACGCAAAGCCTTCTCATGCCATTTAATACCTAGTTTTTGGGCCTGGCAAGAAGCAAACTCTGACTCTCTACATTGAGAAGACTGAGTCCAGAGCGGGAAGGTCCCTGCACCTCAAATGAGACTGCAAATACCACTCTCAACCACATGAAGAAGTCACGTGTTATGAAAGAAGGCTAACATTACTCATAATTCCTATGTCAATTCATTCTTATGAGATGAATTTAATATTATTTTAAATAATTAATGCAAGCATGTTTAGGATGTAAAAAGATAAATAATTTGATAACACCCATCAAAATGAAGAGATTATAATAAAAGTAAACTGGAAGAAAATGTAAAGTTATCAAATTGAAACCTTGGAATTTATGAAAATTGAAATGAAAGAATATAATAGATTAGAGGATGCATGGAATGGACCCCAAGGAACAAGAATCATTTGAAGACTATACTGCAGAATTCACCCAGAATCAAGCAGCAACAGGAAAAAAGTGAAAACTGGAAAATTATTAAGTGGATGGTAGATTGATAAGCCCCACCATACGTCTAGCAGGAATTCTGGAAGAAAAGATAGATGGAATGGTAGAGAAGCAATATATAAAGACATAATAGGTGAGATTTTTCAGATTTTAAGAAAGTCTGAGTCCTTAGTCAGAAAATACACAACAGATGCCATATTGGAAGAATAAAAACAAATTCACGCTGTGACATTTAAGAGTGAAATTGAAAAACATTAAAGAGAAAGTGAAAAAGCTTAAAAGCTAGCAGAGAGAAAATATAGATTATCTACACATAGATTGTAATTTGACTGTGAACAGATATCACCCAGAATAATTTCCAGAAGACAATAGAATCATATATTCAAAATCCTGAGGGAAACTCACTGTTAACCTTGACTTTTACACTCAGCTAAATCTCCATTCCTGAGTGAGGATAAAGTAAAGACATTTTTCAGTTACACAAAAACTGTTACCACTTACAGAATAATATCAAAAGATTTATTACAATATGCACTTCAGGTAGAGGAGATGTGAACTCAGAGCATGGAAAGGGGAAAAAAGCAAGCATGGAAAAAATAAAATTATGTCTGTACGTGAAAAATAATTTTTTGTATTTCAAAAGGTAAAACTAAAAATATAGACAGCAATAACATAATGAGAGTACTATGAATTTTTAAGGCATGCTAAGATTTTTGATAAGTTTTGCAAGGGAGGAAACACTGAATAACTTTAGCTTTAGTAGAAAAATGTGTTGTTAAATTTGGGTAAAGTATTTGAAGATCAGTAATGTAATTTACAGTTTAAAATCAGTAGAGAAAAATGGAATATAGAAATCTTTATTAGTCCAATAGAAATCAGGAAAAATAAAAGAGAAATAATGAATCAATTTAAAAGTTTCCTATAATAAATATATAATTTATTTAAGAAAATAAAAAGGTTAGTAGAAGAAAAAAAATAGACCAATTTCACTTTTGGTTATAGATACGAAAGTCTGAAATAAATACCAAGGAATAGACTTCAGTGGTATCCTAATTAATAACAAAGTATGACAAAACAGATTTTATGTCAATAATGTGAGGCCACCGTACTATTAACTATGTTAACTATATTCATGGCAAAAAAATCAGAAACTTGACAATGTCAAATGTTGGCAAGCAAACAGAATTTCTTTGAAAAAAACCTTTGTTCTAGGACTGAAATAATTACTCCAAATAATTTTTTTAATGAAAAAACTCAGCACACAGAAGTAACCAAGAATCAAAGAAAGAAAACATCATGAGAATTTGCCATAGGCATGCAAGATTATTTTAATATTAGAAAATCAGTCAGCGTAATTCATTATACTTAAATAAACAAAAGACAATTCATACTGAATCAAAAGAGGCATATTATAAACTTTACACATGATTTTTAAAATAACTTAGGGAATTAGGAATGGAATTTATGGCTAAAATGAACAACAGTAGAATGTACTGTTAGACTGTTAGGTTTCAAACAATCTACAGGAAATATGTTGCTTAATGGTGAAGTGTAGGAAGTTTCCCCGAGATAGGGAACATTGCACAGTGTGTCACCATCATTTCTCACTTGGATTACTACAGCATGCTTATATAGTCTCTCTGAGAAAAAATTAAGACGTTTGTCAGATTGTGACAATCTCAAATCCCTGATGACTTTCCATTACAAAGGGGGTTCCCTACATCATCTGGCTCTGTTACCTCTTCTATTATTTCTTACCCTTAGTCATGCTGTTGTTGTTTTCTTTTTTGTGGTACGCGGGCCTCTCACTGTTGTGGCCTCTCCCGTTGCAGAGCACAGGCTCCGGACGCGCAGGCCCAGTGGCCATGGCTCATGGACCTAGCCGCTCCGCGGCATGTGGGATCGTCCCGGACCGGGGCGTGAACCCGTGTACCCTGCATCGGCAGGCAGACTCTCAACCACTGCGCCACCAGGGAAGCCCAGTCATGCTGTTTTAACCCCACTAGACTCCTGGTATTTCTTAAACATGCCAGACACACTCCTGCCTCAGGGCCTTTGCTCTTGCTCTTTCCTCTGCCAGGAAAGCTCTTCTCCCAGATATCTAACTGCCTATCTCTTACCACCTTTAAGTTTTTTCCATTATCATCTTCTTTAAAGGGTCACCCTGACTCCTGTATTTAATACTGCAGTCCCCATCTCTAGCTCCCCCTTACCTGATCTATATTTTCTTTTACGTGGAATTTATCGTTATGTAACATATAACTTTTGTTATATGTCTTACATATTGTTTGTTTTCCTCTGCTGTGACGGAAGTTTCACCAGGGCTGGGATCATGTCTTTTTTATATCCCAGGTGCCCCGGAATAGTACATCACATTTAGTAGGCATTCAAGAAATATTTGTTAATTGAAATGAGTAAATTATGTGCAAAAACTGGATACATTTAGAAGTGTGTTTTAGAAAAAAAAAATGTTTGGTGACCTTGGGTCTTTTGAATGAATTACCTGTATTCTAAAATGAGTACTTTTTTTGTGCATACATTAGTAATCACTATTTTATTCATTTTAAGTACCGTTTTTCCCAGTAAGACTTCAAGATTTTTGTAAGAAATACTGTATCTGACACCACTTGTATATGTCCTAAAGTGGTATGAGAGGCTGCTTTCTCAATGCTGTTTTCAACTAGAAGACCAATCAATCAATGTTTGATTGATTTTAAACAGTAAGAACACAGTTCATGGAGCAAAAACCATTAAATTATTCACTCTGCTAAATAAATTCTCCCAACATACATACATATGTAACACACATGTGGTTATGCATGGCATCTCTATACATGCCTTCACTGGTATGGTAGGAGTTTTTATGTTGCTGAAGATATTTGGATGCTAGCCTTATAACTTACATTTACTACATTCAATATTGAAGCAAGAGTCACTTATCCTCCTGAATGTCATTTTTCTCATTTGTGTTAAAGATAGTAAACTGGGTAAGCTTTAATGGTTTGATTTACCCAAATTTTGATTTTTCTTTTTTTTTTTTCTTTTGTGAGGAAGTAAAGATGGGTGCTTGGGAAAAAAAATGAGAGAGACTATAAATTAATTCTCCCACATGCATCTTTTTCTCAGACAGGCCTGACTACTGTGTGTGCAATACATCCTGCTGTTTCAGGCACCTGTGTCTTCACATATGTTGTCCTCCCTACCTGGAAACTTTCCTTGTTCAGGTATAAGGCCTGTCATCCTTCTAGGCTCACCTGAAGGCTTACTTCCTCTGAGTATTCTGCCTCTCCCACCCCCCCAGCCCTGATCCTTGGCCTCCTCCACTTCATGTGCAAAATAAGTGTCAATAAATACAAACAAAACCTGAATATCAAAAATTAATAAATACTTTTTGATCTTTGCTCTGTATTCAGCACTATGCTAATAGCTTTATTTGTATCATCAAGTTTAATCCCTCTCAGTGATGCTGTGGTATATTCGGTTTTACTTCCAGTATTTACAAGTGAAAACACTAAAGTTCAGAGACAAATGATGACTTCTCCAAATTCATAGAAACAGTAACTGGTGGAGGTGGAATTGTACCTTTTGATTTCTTCAAGGCATGGCCTTTTTGTGTTGAATTGTTAGTTGATTAAATTGTCTGTCTCTTCAATGATATTAGAGGCCTACATTGGAAGAAATGCTATCATTTAGGTTTCATATATTTCATGTACACAGTGCCTAGAACACTTTCTGATAAAAGGTAGGCATAAGGTAACTGTAGGTTGATTGAGAAAAACGGATGAATGAACAGTGCATGAAGGAGGTGGCAAGAGATGAGAACATATGGCAATTTGGAACCAGACTGGGGAAGGCTTTTCACAATATCCCATGAGCTTCATCCTATAGATTTTTAGATGTTAATACAGCACTTGACAAATTGAAGAATTACATATCAAGATACACATTTTCAAAAGATACCCGTGGCAGGCAAATATGGGGGAAAGCAAAACTGGAGACCAAAAGAGCTCTAAGGTTGTTGCAGTAAACAAGAAGCAGATCACTGGCCAAGGCAACAGGAACGTTAGCAAATTACTCGGCAACTTAAAACACGAGTCAGGAGTCTGGGCAGGCTGAAATCAAGGTGTCCGCCAGGCCCTGTTCTCACTTGCAACTCAAAGTTCTCGTCCAGTGTGATTGTTGGCAGAATTCACACCAGAATTCGACCGAGGTCCCCATTGTCTTGCTGGCCGTCACCTGGGGGCTGCTCTCAGTTCGAGAGACTGTCTACAGTTCCTCACTTTGTGGTCACAGCCCTCTCATAACATGGCAGCTCACTTCTTCAAACCCAGTAGGAGAATCTCTCAGTCCAGATTGCTAAGACGGAGTGGTATATAATATGGTATAACTGTAGGGGACTAGCCCATCACCTTTGCTATATTCTATCATCTAGAAGCTGTCTCAAGTTCTGTCTCCACGCAAGGGGAGGGAACTGCACAGGGTGAGTACTCCCTGTGGCTCAACTTAGGGTGCCTTTGCTGCAGGATTCATTTTAAGGTCAGACAGTGAGGTGCAAGGCTTGGCTATCTAACATACCAGCAGCAAGGAAGCAAGGTACAGTGGTGAAGTTTGGAGACTCCAAAGCCAGACTGCCTGGGCTCTATATCACCATGGGCAGTAACCTAGACTCTCTTTGCTTTACTTTCCTCATCTGTGAATGAGGAAAATAAAGCATTGCTATTAAATGAGGTAGTTCTTGTAAAGAACCTAGAACTTAGTAAGTGCTTATCATATGTTCACCAGTATTACTACTATACATTGACCAAGATGGCCTTAAGATTTCCTTCAGCTTGGCTGCACTTTAGACCACCCCCCATCTCCCTTTTCTTAGAGCATGTAGTTTAGAAAAACTGCAATTGTAAATTATTTCTCTGCTCCTTTGAGATGTAACTATTCTCCTAGCCTCTTGCCAATTTTACAACCCAGGAATGACTTTCTCAAAGACCTGGGAGACATCCTTTGAAATGTTATCATCAAGAAAGATAGCATCCCTGTCTCCCAGTCTCTGTGGGAGGGTAGGAGCCTAACTTTGATAAGGGACAATTAGCAAACACAGGTGGCTTAATCAGATTGGCCAACCCCTGTCTTAACTTCCTCTAGTACTTTTTTACTAGCTCACCCCAGTGCTTAAAAACCTTCTACCAGGGATTTCCCTGGTGGCACAGTGGTTAAGAATCCGCCTGCCAGTGCAGGGGACACGTGTTCGAGCCCTGGTCTGAGAAGATCCTACATGCCTCAGAGCAACTAAGCCCGTGCACCACAATTACTGAGCCTGTGCTCTAGAGCCCGTGAGCCACAACTACTGAGCCTGCGTTCCACAACTACTGAAGTCCATGCGCCTAGAGCCCGTGCTGCATAACAAGAGAAGCCACCGCAATGAGAAGCCCACGTACCGCAACAAAGAGTAACCCCCCCCCGCCACAACTAGAGAAAGCAATGAAGACCCAATGCAGCCAAAATGAATGAATGAATAAATAAATAAATAAATGAATAAATAAATAAAATTTATAAAAACAAAACAAAAAAAAAACTCCTACCATTTGACATTGAAAAAATTTATTTCAGTGGAGTTGAGTTCAATCTCTCTCCCCTTCTACAGTAGTCTTAAAGTCTTTCTTGTCTGTCTGGTACTCTGTATGGTACAACTTTTCTTTGGCAATAGCACAGCAATCCATGTGGTAACCCTCCTTTTCTGACCTGGCTCATGGTAGCAGGTTTGGAATATGGCCAACAGGCAAAGAAGAAAATCAATGATTTTTGGCATCATTCTACCTCCTCTTTTCTCTACCTATTTTCCTTGAGTGACTGTTGCCCTCATGGACATCTAGGCCCTTCATGTAATGCCTATACTCCAGACCTATTGTTCCCTTTCCTACTTGGTCCATATAACATCTGTCATATAATAAAAGATGTCAAACAAAAATTTCTCAGTAGTAAATGCCAGATGATGACTCCTTGTACTGTGTCTTCCAGGAGAATTTCCATTTTAACAAGGGGACTTCTTTGCCCAAAAGCATTTTCTCCAATCATGGAATTTTATCACTAATTCCAACCCGGGGTAAGAGGCATTATTAGATATTTGCACTCTCTAGAAACTTGCAATTAACTGAACAAATTGCAACCTATTTAGCTTACAAGTAGGCCCTGATTTGTAGAAATGGACAGGTCATATGTTCACACAGTAAAGAAATGAATGAGCAGATCCACAGTGAAACAGAGAGCAATACAAATCCAAGTTATATGGTAAAATTAAATAATAACTCATTAGTTCTTTTCTGTCGCTAAGATACAAATAGATTAAATGGGATATATCTTCACTTATAATTGTCAAAAAGTTTAAAAATAATTCAGTAAGTCTAATATATAAATGTCACAGAAGCTTTATCTTTAGGTATAAGCAGAAGTCCTACCAGTTTAATACATATTCTTCCAGAGAGAGTTGCTCATTCTCAAGGACTAATCATAACTTCAGAGAATACTAATATTTGAATAAATAAATCTCTTTAACTGAGGCAATGTAGGACCATATATCAAAAACTGTGTGTGTGTGTGTGTGTGTTTGTGTGTGTGTGTGTGTGTGTTGGGGCTAGTGCTCGGACTGCCTATATAACAGTGTAGATCTACACTAGATCTTTCAAACTCAGGAAGGAGGTTGTAGAACCTATGGGAGGACATTCTG
Organism: Lagenorhynchus albirostris; assembly: GCF_949774975.1. Taxonomy (NCBI): domain Eukaryota; kingdom Metazoa; phylum Chordata; class Mammalia; order Artiodactyla; family Delphinidae; genus Lagenorhynchus; species Lagenorhynchus albirostris. The sequence goes on from NC_083107.1 coordinate 72,174,417, forward strand.
TTGACTGAAGAATATTAACATTTCAGAATATAGTATCTGCATTTCTGGAGAAAATGTTGATTCTGAGTGACTTCTGATTTTGGAAACTCAGTTGGACTCCTTGCATTTGTACAGTCCTAAATATTGACTCCCTAACAGAGAATGCTGCTTCTAGTCACTTGTTTTTGTGAAACTAGAAATTCTATTTTGAGAATGAGGAATCCAATAAAACCAGCTATAAACTCATCAAGATTTTATCTGGGTTTTAATAGTTTTTCAGTTTTAATAGAGTAAAATTAAGTGGTGGGTTTGAAAAATGAAAATAAATCAAAAAAAGCAAACATCCAAATGAGGCCAAAACAAAACAAAACCCAGTTCTCCTCAAACTCAAAGAAGTGACGCTTTCTTGATTTATCTTCTAGATGGTGTCAGAGGATTTCTTGGTTATTCAGGCAACATGTTCTTACAAAACCAGGCTCTTTCCGCCTGCTTTTGAGGGCTGGGATTTGGAGTGCAAAGACAGGTGGTGACCTCACCCCCTGGGTGTCATGCACATTTAATACAATAGGACTTATGAGTTCTGAGTAAAGCTCCCCATTTGATCAGGGTTATGCTATTCTGTGGGAAGACAGAAGTGCTGGGGAGAGGAGTTATGTTTCGGTGGCAGAGTGAGTTAAGTAGCATGTTAGGGACTGTTCCAGTAAAGGAGACCCTGTGAGCAAATGCCAGCTCCTTAAATCTCCTTGCACTTTCATGCATGAGACAATGTCAGTGATAAATGACATGGAAACTTAACCACGGTGAAGTATTTAGACAGTCTCTCTAGAATTGAGCTGGTCACATATAGATCTAGGAGTCAACCTTTTCAATCTGCAGGGAGTGGCCAAGATCATGACCTACAACCAAGGCAGGAGGGGAGGCTTAATTTGAATAAACGGAAAAGTGCTGTGAGATAGGCAGCCTCTTCCTTTATTAAACAGAGAGAATGGGACAGGAAATTAGATCCCGGGTTATTGTGGACATAGCTTTTTGATACATTTCAAAAGGCCTGAACTTGACTTCCTGGAATTATTCACACACACACACACACACACACACACACACAGCCTCTTGCATGCAGTACTGGCAGGGAGAAGCATGTAGCATGCACTGTTGCCCCCATCTCGTAGAACATCCACTTTTACTCTCAGTGAAGCTCTGAAGACATCAAGCCTAGAGCTTCCCTCTCAGGTTGTCTGCTCTAGGGCTCTGCACGGAACAGCCATGCTCCTTATCCTCACGTGGTCCTTTGCTGTTAGGGACCAGAAGTGCACAGACAGTATGGGTGAGAGCAGTGATGTCTTGGCTGTTGAACAGAACTGTGTAAATTTATGATTTCCCAAATGCTTTCCCCAATCCTGCTTTCTGACACTAAAGTTAAGCCTTTAATTTTGCAGAGAGATCTAAAGCTCTGAGTCAGCCTGGGAGGAAGCACCAAGACAACCCCTCACCTCCTTAACTCAGAGACTGGAGGCTGAAAGGGGAATCAGAGAGGACATTGGCAAAAGGGGAGTGGGGCTTAAAGGAACACAGGATGGCTGTAGATGCACGTACAGCAGAAAGGACGGGAAGTGACAACTAGGCACCCTCTTTGGTTCTGGTTCTTAGAAATGGTTTCAGTAAAAAGGCCTAAGTAAATAAGGAAATCATTTCTTCCCCAAACATCTCTCCCATTTCCAATGGCATTTTTCTTTCAGTCTTGTAACATCTTTTACACGTCCAACCGAAACTGACAGTATCAAAAGTAAAACATGAAGCATATTTCCTGTAACCGTCAGAGAACTGGTATATTGACTGTACACTCCCCACATGCACAAGCTGCTATTTGCAATCATTGGGGGTATAAAGAATGCCTGGTACAGGGAGAAGAACCCTGGGCTGGCTGTGAAGAGTCTGGTTCAAGTCATGGACCCATCGTTTTACCTCCCCATCTCAGTGAGCAAGAGGTTCCAGAATATTCTGCATTTCACTTGAAAAGTAGTGTAGAGAGGATATATAGCATATTCCTGCCTTATTAAAGCATCAGATGAAAAGTATATAGATATGTCATGTGGGCCACAGAGCACAACTGATTACTACGTGTGCTGATTTTCTTTGTTGGTTTTCCTTGTGTCTATGGGGCAGGGAAATAATGGCACGGAAGTATATGTGTGCATAGTCATTGCCTTTTCTTCCATGGAGCTCCTCTTGGGGCAGTGTCCAGAGTATATTTTGACGTTTAATTCTGATGTTTTACTGTCAAAACAATAGGATATTCAAAAAAAATCTATAGAACATCACCTAGAATCTTACCATCATAAGTAACATAAATGTATAATTCATTTTACATTAACTTCTGCTTTTAACTTTCATATATATTCATATTTTAAATAGATGCAATCATAAGGTACACATGACATAGTATTTTATCAGATAACATCATATGGTAAACATTCTAAGCATTCTCCTGTGCTTTTTCCTAATGGTCATAATTACTGTTTTCATGGCTGCATCATGTTATATCAAGTTGATAGATCATATTTAATCAACTCTCTCTTACTAGTTGTTTGTATCACTACCACTGTTTTGGCAAAGAATCTTGCAAAAGAAATGCTCTGAATCCATTTTTTTTTTTTAATGTGGCTATGGATTCTAGCACCTTGAGAGTCTGCAATGAATGCTGTGGATTTTGGTTCCCAAATTACGGAGATGGTGAGCTGGCCTTCATTTCAAGAGCTGAACAATTGAGACTGAGTACTGCACACCCCAAATCTTCTTCGCTGTCCCCGTTTTAGACCCCTCTCCATGAGGAAACTAAAAACAAAATTAAATCCACTGTGCATAAGACTTGAAACCTGTATTCTCTCCCTCAGCACTCTAATGTGTTTGAAGGGAGCTACTGTATAGTGAAACTGCCATCTCTAGGCAGTTAGTAATGGTTAAGCTCACAGGATCTGACTCAGAGATCTGGGGTTACATCTCTGCTTTGTTACACATAATGATTGAATAGCCACAGAAAGTTACTTCATCATTTTAAGACACAGTCTCCTCAGTTGAAAACATGTGGAACACATGAGACAGCAGAGGTAAAATTGTCAGCACTCCTCTGGCATAGTCAACCTACCATAGAGCATAGCTATTGTCATTATTATGATTATTATGTGTCTTCCAGGTTAAGCACCTTAGGCAAGTTATTTAACTTCTCTAAGCCTCAATTTCCATATCTACGAAATAGAGCTCAGACTAGGATCTACCTGATGGTGTGTTACAAAGATTAAAGAAAATAATGCATGCACATGGCTCAGAACAGTGCCCAGCCCATAGCAACCTTTCAAAATATGAGTTACTTTAATTTTTCTTTCAATGATCAGAGTACCTTGGTTAGGCATATATTACTCTCTCTCCTTGTACTGGTCAGGAAATGGAACCCCTGAGAGGTTAAATAGCCCAAGTCAGTCACTCACCTATTGAATGTAAGCGCCAGAGTTTAAACTGTGTTTGTTTAACCTCAAATCCACACCCTTCCCACTCTATAGACTCTAGGGAATTCTAAATGAATGAGGCACGGTTCTTTTTCCCCCCGTTTTACTGAGATATAATTAACATACAGCACTGTATAAATTTAAGGTGTACAGCATAGTGATTTGGCTTACATGCATAATGAAATGATTACCACAATAAATTTGGTGAACAGCCATCATCTTATATAGATAAAAATAAGAGAAAAAAAAATTCCCTGTGATCAGAACTCTTAGCATTTACTCTCTTAACAATTTTCATGTATAACATCCAGCAGTATTAATTCTAGTAATCCTGTTGTACATGACATCCCAGTACTTATTTATCTCATAATATGGAAGTTTGTACCTTTTGAAAACCTTTTCAGTTCCCTGTGCCCCCAGCCCCTGCCTCTGGTAACCATAAATCTGACTGCTTTTCCTATGAGTTAGTTTGTTTGGTTCGTTGTTCCTTTTAAAGTAAAATTGACCTACAGCACTGTGTTCATTCCTGGTGCACAACATAGTGATTTGATATCGCTATACATTGCAAAATGATCACCGCGATAAATCTAATGACCATCTGTCACTATGCACAGGTATTACAGTGCTATTGACTATATATTCTTGATGATCAGACTTCTGTAATCCAACCAGGAGAACACCCCAGTGTGGAAATGCAGGGTGGGAGGTAGAGGCACCTTGAAGGAAGGTGCAGGAGTCTGTGCTGGGGGAACAGAGCAAGATGCAGCCTGCCTGCAGAGGGGCCTGGGAAGACCCTGTGGAGGAGGGATCTGTCCTGGGTTTACGCTGTTCCCTGAGCTGATATCAATTGTGAATTCCAGGAGAGCAGTGTCGAAATGAACTTAATATTTCTCTAGATGAGAAAAGGTGCCCTTAGGGAAAGAAAACCTGGTTGGGCTCTGACAGTCAATGTCCAGCACTTTAGCTTCGAAGAGAACTCTAAAGACGCCTTCCTAACACACTTTTCTGCTACATTTCCAGGCCCTCTTCCTGCCCCCACCCTTTTCCCTGCAGGCTGCTGCTCAGGCCACAGGCCGTGGGTTCTTTGAGAAGGAGTTCACTCTGCTCTGGGTCTTGGCAGACAGAATTCCTGGCCTGGGCTTTTCTAGTAGAAAGGCTGAAATGGAGGGTTGAGAAATGAGAGAACAGGATGAATGAAGGAAGGAGAAAACCGCACATTCCAGCCATCCTCTCTTTAATTCAGGGACAGCCAATTTAGTGGAAATGTACTGCATTAAAAAAAAAGAAAGAAAGAAAAAAATTAAAATCCCAGTAAAGTCCTTGTAGTTTGGAATATAATTTTGCATTGGATGGAGAGTTAAGAAGCACCTTTCCTTTTAATGTTGAATTCATATTTGCAGTGATGCATCTTCCAGCACCGGCTGTACCAGTGTATTTGCCTGGAGGAAGTCCTAGGAAAATCCCCAAGTGCCCTCTTTTAAGTAAGTTGTAAAGAAGAGTTAGGTTGGGAGGTGGACAGAAGCCACGCTGCCTTATCTTTCGCTTTTTCAGCTAATACCAAGGACAACTTGTTCAAAGTATAAGAGCAGAGATGAGTTGTCGCTTCCACATTTCACCCAGAAGGGCCTTCTTCTACATCCTGCCTTATGAAGAAGTGGCAGGCACTAGGTCAGAGGTGATCTGCTTGCAAGTAGGTGGGCGTGGCCTTTGGATAACTCCAGAGGGTTAAATGGAGCTGAGAATTTCAGTCCACGCACAGTTTTCTATACTCCTACATAATTTTGTCTGTGTAATGACAGCTACTGTATCACACTTGTCCCCTGATGGATTTGCCTCCCAGGTTTGGCTGCAAGCTCCTTGAGGCAAGATGTCCTTTATTCAGCACAGTTTCTGGACGTGAAGGCTGCTCAGTACCAGCATGGCACAGTGAGTGATAAAAGCCAGGATGCTGGTGGGAGGCAGCCTGTGTTCCAGTGCTCGTTCTGCCGTTCACCCTGTGATGCTGACCAAATTACTGGACTTTTCTATGAAGCAATTTCTTCATCTGTAAGATTAGGCTAATTTTCAGTGTTTATTGCAAAGGGCAGGTATACAGATTAACTAAGATACTGACTATACTGAATGCATTGCTGGTCACTTTGAACACCTTCACTAAGTTGGAGTCATTACTACAGTTACTTTTATTGTTGCTGTTTTCATGTTTAAAAACCATAGACAAGATAAGGGGAAATAGGCATGTGTTACAATGAACATTCCATTATTGCTTTGTTTTCTTTCCTTCTTAGTCTGAGTGAAAATTATGTAGGTAATCAGGTAGGGATTATTTTGGACAGTGGGTTTCTGGCTCATCACATGTGATACTATATGTCTACTTACTGCATATACTTGTTCATCTTCTGTCTTCCTCTACTAACAGGCAGACTTTAGTTCTGGTTCTTCACTGTAAGGTGTTTAGCACATAGTAGATGCTCAGCAAATATTTGTTAAGTTACTGACTTGATGAAGGAAAACATCGCTGGAGTTTCATATTTACCAGTTTCAGACATCAAGCAGAGAGAATGCCTATCAGTTCCAAGTTTAAAAATCCCAGGGAACCCGCTTAGCACAGGGAGATCAGCTCGGTGCTTTGTGACCACCTAGAGGGGTGGGATAGGGAGGGTGGGAGGGAGGGAGACGCAGAGGGAGGAGATATGGGGATGTATGCATATGTATAACTGATTCACTTTGCTATACAGCAGAAACTAACACACCATTGTAAAGCAATTATACTCCAATAAAGATGTAAAAAAAAAAAAAGAAAGAAAATGAGATCCAGTAAAATATGTATACACATTTAAAAAACATCCCAGGGAAGGGGGTCCTTAACCTAGTTTGGGTCAAATGCCCATTTAGTAGGTATAGTATAGGGTCACATGGTAATATGGCTCTTCTGAATGTAGAATGGAGGAAGAGAGCAATTCCAGAACAAGGAGTAAGTGCTGCGCTGATAAAACAGCAGATGCTGAACAAAAATTATACAGTCCTTTCTTCTATGGAGTTTACCTATAATAATTTCATCCTCTTCTCTCTAGTTTTGAATTTTGGAAGGACAAGGCCATCTTGACCCAGAAAAGCCCTTTATGCATTTACCTGAAAGATAATTACTTCCATCTTATCCTACAATCAGGCAGCAGGTATTTACTGAGTAATGATTGCCTGCCAACAGCATGCAGTAAGTACCCCATGATGTAGAGAGATAGACATGCAAAGTAGAGAAATAGATTTGGGAGTCATTTACATCCTGGTGAGAGAGGAAGCACTGCACGCAGATGAGCTCTCAGAGAAGACAGGTGGAGAGGGGAAGGAAGGGAATCCGCACTCCTCAGGAGACACCTCCACAGAGGGAGGGAGGTTGGTGATGATGTGCCAGCTGGGGCTGAGTGAGGACAAACTTCAGGCAGCCTTGCTCTGCCCAGACCAGATTCAGGGGAGGGACCTATACAAGGAGGAGCCCCTCCCACAAACACCATGAACACCTGAAGACACAAGTTCTGTTGTACCCACGTTTGTTTTCTCACTCACTAGCGCAAGGTTCTGTTTCTTAAACAAGCACAGGTGGTGGATGTGCTAATAAAACATTCCAGTTCTTAATATAGGCATTGCAGCCTGTAGTGGTCATGGGGAAACACCATCAATCTCTCTGCCGTCCAAACTGAAAGACAAATGGTCCAATGCCATTACCCTTTCTTGTTTGATATTGGTTACTGTTAGTTATCTTAACAAGCTCCTGTGACATCTCTTCCATGCTTTTGAGAGATCCATAAACACGATAATCTCAGGAATATACGGTGTCCTTAGGGATATTCACGCACACAGAGTTCTAGCAGCATATGAGCTAAATTGATAGACTTTTAAAAATGATTGACAGTTACCAATAGCTGGAGCTTTGAAAACTTATTTTATGCACTCTGTGAATACAGTGCTTCAACTTCTATTTCTTAGAGGGCTCATGATTCATCCACTGCAGAAGGAACATTTTTTAAATTGTTCAAGGGAAATCTGATGAACAAAATAAACCAGACTAGATCAGATACTTGTTTGATAACTGAATCACACGTTGCTTTCCTTGGTTCACCCTTCCGTGAGCCCTCCTGCCATGCCAAAGGCAAACTTGTTCATCCACTTAGCACGTATTTCCATCACATGAACAGCACCATGTGATGGAAAACGCACATCCTTTGCACTCAAGGAAGGTAACAGCTAATAGGGGAAGATAAAACAGGGATGCAGATAACTATAATACAAGGCAACGGTTGGTAATTACCAAATGTCCATATATTTCCCAGCAAGGTAAAATTCACATTTTTGAGTAAATGAATAAATGAAGGAGTTGACTGGGACAGTGTATGTGAGCTCAGAGGAGGGAGATAGGGAATCTCATGAAGTGATAGTATATACCTTCCTGATGGATATGGAACTGGAGAGGAAGAGCAGCTTTTGGCTGGGTAGAGCTGAAACGAGAAAAGAACAGTATATATATGGGGAAGAGCCTGGGCAGAAGCATTGAGATAGGAATCAGAGAGACTGGGGAGGCCATGAAGGCAGGTTTGGAGCAGATGGCAGGCAAGCGTGCTCAGAGGATATAAAGGATCTTGGAGAGTCATGATATTTATCATGGCTGAACACAGTATGTTAGAGGACTTGATTATCATTTATAAAATAGATAATGAACTCTTTCTGGACACAATAAGTCTTACAGAGTTCAGGCTATCATAATGTACATAAGTCACTCTATTTATTATATGAGGTCTTCAACAAATTACAGCCACAAACTTGGGTAGAGACAACCTATAAATGACATTTAAAATAACTTTAGGAAAGAGGACAGTGATGTTTACAATTATGCATATGGCATTCTTATTGGAGATCCTCTAACAAATATATAATTCTACTTTAAACAAAATGATACGTAATGACCTATGCACAGTCTCATTGAAGTCTTTTGGTTCTAAGAAAATAATTGCTATTCAAAAGAGATTTTATGATTTCAAGTACCTCAAATATATGTGAGGGCAAATACTCTTGTTCTCTTACTTTTTGTATTGAACAAATTAGATAAACACTGGGAACCTCTTTCAAGCATATGGTGGCTCAGCATTCTAAGATGAAGGCTAACACTGAAGGGCCTGACTTTGCCCACCATGTTACAACATTGCGATATTCTGTAACCTCTTCCTCACTGTGTGATAATAGGCTTGAAACTTAGATCTTAGTAGCCACCGGGAGAGAGGCACAGAAACACGGGTGACTGATGGAGATGTTACATTTGAATAAACCAACAAGTCTAAACAATTTTATTGACTCATTTCATTCCAGACCAACCTCCTGCACATTACGGTAATGTGCAGTAAATGAATAGATCTTCAAATATAATATACTAGTGAGATATCAATTTAGATTACATGAAAGCGGCCATCACTCCATATACAGAGATGTGAATTTATTCCTTGCTAACTGAGGGAGAACTTGCTTTTGAGCCTTCCCTGAACAAAGCAGAGAAGTGACCTTGTATAGAGAATCAGGAATTATGGAGTTCAGAGACTGGTAGAATTCCAAAAACAAGAGTGTTTAGATATTGGTGGATCTTTAGCTGTGTAAGCATGGTTACTCAAAAATCACTGTTACTCATTGGCTGACTTTCAGAAATATTGGGCTGTCACCAATTGGCTGGCCTTCAGAAGCATGATTCCTGATGCAAGGCTGTCATTGATGAATTAGGATGGATATAGAATTGGTTCTGGTGATTACTTGCTGCTATGGCTGAGGAGAAATCAGTCCTTTCTTAGGAGGATAGGGACCATTTTTTGTCACTAGAAACCATTGTTATCATCCTCTATGCATAAAATTTAAAAATCTAGTCTGACTTCTTTTTTTTCCACATTGAGGAATACAGTGAGAAAGGATAAAATTCTTTTTATAAGATAAAGTATAAAAAAATACCAAATATTAAAATAGGCTGTCAGAAGTGTTGACAGGTGAAGATAACAAGTGGTATGTGAATCGTTAACTTTTGAATTAAAATTTTCTATCTGGTTATGTTATAGGCCTGAGATGGTCTAAATTTGACTATGTATTTGCATTGCCTTCTATATCATCTAGAGCATATTCATTTACTTCAGGTCTCTGTCATCTTTTGGAGGAAAATGGACATGTTAAGTTGAATTAGTTTGACATATTAGTTTGGAAAAAATAAAGGTATAAAAAGGTGTCAGGTTTAAATAACTATTCTTTTTATTTTCTCTTTGTAAAAGCTCTCTTTTGTAAGAACGTTGCATTCAGGGGCTCTGTAACAGTGAGGATGGTATGAAGGCCATTGGCTGATGTGTGGCGTAAGGAAGAGTCAGTTTGGAACTAAAAGTTAAAATTTTCTATATATACCAAAACAAGCCATTATCATGTGAGGCTACTGACCTCAGCTCATGGTGCTTTATTTAACACTATTGGAGAAATTCGTCATATCATATCCCTGAGACCACCCTCGGGACTACTAAAATATTCTTTCATTTTTAAACATCTGCAATTGGTACAGGTCTGTGTGGTCCTCTGGGGACCCCCACAGACTGCTTAACAAAAGAGCAAAGGCATGTCCGTCACCATTAGAATAAGATGAACTCTGGTGAAATGTGGAAGAAGGAAAGATTGGCAAGGGAAGAGTGATGAGGAAATCACTTGGGGGAGATGCTGATGCAGTCATGAGGGCAGTTTGAAATAGGCTGATGGAAGAGGATTTCAGGGAGTAACAAGAGCATCAGCCAGAACAGCTGGACAGTGAGTGGGAGAAGAACAAGAGAGGAGCCTGGCAGCTGTGCCGTGGCCCATGTTTGAAGCAGCTTGTTTCTGTTCATCTTAAATGGTGGAGCCAGGAAGAGGTGGAAAGGGTGACAAAGAAGCCGAGAGAGAAAGGACCCTCTCTTTATGACTTTTTCCCCTTGCTTGAGCCACAGCCGGAGCCCTTCAAACACTTATAATCATCACTCTGCTTAACATTTTCTCACTTAATTGCATCTCCTCCTGTATTGTTCTCTAATTGTTTCAGGTGTGTCTTAAGTCAGGTTTCCTAGAGGGCAAATCTGCACTTTGCTCTCTCAGTTCTTTACAGCAGAGCTAAGCCCAGGGCTGAGAGTGTAATTAAGCAAGCTCTCATTTCAGACTTGACTGGCTGACTGATTAAAATGGAAGTAAACAGCTCAGGTGATTATTTTGTCCATTGGTAAGAAGACTGGAAGACGTTCATTTCCTAACTGTTGCTACATGGGCCTGAGAAAAGTTAGGGCTACCTCTGTCCGGAGACCTCACTTTGACAATCTGTAAAACGTGGTGAATGACCTTTGGTAACGCTGGCATTGCTCCAGAAGGCCCAGGCCGTACGTGGACTGGGATTCCAGACTGCTCTTTGCAAAATGTTGGTAGCATCCTGTGGAGAAGCGAGGCACATAGTTTTGTGCTTAGAATTTTAATGCCTAGGAAGAGCCAATATGAGTTATACTTCTTTTCCTGCATTTAAATTCTTTTTAAAAACGGTGAAATGGTGAAAGCATCTTGAGAAATGTTTTACTATTTTACTTTTGGTTCCCAAATTATGCACTGCCTGGATTTGTGTACCCCTCGATAATGAGGGAACATCACAGGCTGGATGATAACAATAACTCCCGAATAGGGTGAGAAAGTCGTTTATCTTTCTGTTTCCACTCTGCCGGCAAGCATCTGAAAATCACTAACATTCCTCTTTGAATAAATATTTTGGTAAGATATGTTCATTTGAATTTTTACCCTCAATAACTTAGATTGTGATGGGAAGAAAGGAAAGAGATGAAAAGTTTTTATTAAGAATTTCAACTGCATTTCTGGAAGTGCTGTTAATATTAGAATATCTTTTTCTATTTGATATTTTTTTCTTTTCCTGAACAGGTTTGATTCAGCTAGAGGTATACTGCTCAACAGGGATGTGTGTATAGGGAATGACAACAGAAAAAGATTGGAGACAATCCCTTATCCTCCTCATACATTTATCGCCTGCTCTCTGCAGGTGTTACCAATTAAGTTATAGCTCTTGCTACCCCAAAGCCTTTTTATTTCCTCTCTTGGATTTCAAAAGGTAGATGCTGGAGTATCTAAACTCAATTGAATTCTATGCCCCCTTGATACTAAATGCCTTACTTCTCCAATTAAGGCATTTAAGAGGCTGCTAATGATAACACATCTTGATGGTCCATATGGATGATCAGGAGAAACAGCTAAATTGGAGGAGAAGTCTCCAGATTGTGAACAGCGTTGAACCTAATAGCAAAAAAGTGACATGTTGGAGGAAATCAACGAATAGTCACCAAGGGCCTCCTGGAGTTCGTCCTGTTTGCTGTGGTAAATAGAGAGCTAAACAAGTCAGAATCCCTGGCCTGGGGAAGTTCACAGGAGACTTGAGGAGACTAATCACAAAAAAATGCAAAGTGAAAAAATATACAGCCCCAAAGTAAGTCAAGCTCAACTAGATTGTACATTCCAGAGGAAGGAGTTGTATCAGACAGTGATCCAGGTCAAGCTTGAGAAGGCAGTAATACAATAAAAAGTGTCCATACATATGATTTTTGTTTTCAAATTGATATAATTTCTTCTCTTTTGCTCTCAGGCATCTCTTGCCCACACATATTTTGCAAGTTTCCACATCTTGCTCACATACTTTCTTTTAGAGGCATGCGTCCTCCCATCATCCTAATCTTTTCTACTGTCTCTGTATAAAGTGTCTGAACTCTGGATTATCTCTCCAGCACAGAACATATTATTCTAACTGTCACTTCCCATAACCTGGATAGTCTACCTCTTTTAATACAACCCAAGATTACAACAAATTTTGTCACGTAACATCACACTGTAGTCTTATATTTAGCTTATGGACATCTAAGGTCTTTGCTTCCTTTTCCACATGAGGTCTTATTAAACCATATCTCCCAAGGGAATTTGGGAAATTGAAATTTGGAATCCCTGTACAGGATTAATATCAATTTTTCTTAAAATTCAGCCAGTTTGTTTTTACCTATTGTTTTAACTAATCACATTTTTCTTCGATCCTGATAATATCATCATATGTATTAATGACTCTTCTCAGCCTTTAGGTAACCACATCTAAATTCTTTGGAATATCCATGCTGTTTTTTTTTAATCTCATACTATACTGCATGGAAAGATTGAGAAATTGGGTTTACCCATTCTCCTTGCTATAGGAAATATGTTACACATTGCAGAAGGGCCATTTATCCTTTTTTACTATAACAATCTGATGGCCTCAACCCAAATTGCCAGTCTCTCATCACTACCTTTTATTTTTCCCCAGTGGCTAAGCCATTGGCTTCTTTGATTTAAGTTTGGCTCCTAAGGAATTTGCCTTATCATAGGTCAGGTGTTATTTGGTACAGAAATAGTCAGCTTAAGTATCCAGAGTGTAGTTTAAAACACTTCTGAAAAGGAGTAATAAAAAATACTTTCTCCCCCACTGTGCCTTCTAAAATGACTTATATTGCTTTATGCTAATACTTACAGGCTGCTTCAGGCTGGAACATCATGCTGGAAAATTGTGGTCTGCAGTGCATTTCCTTTGATGTTATTGCATGCCAGATTGGCAGGGAGTGTGCACAACCTTGGCTGGGTGTAGTTCTCGAAGTTCAGAAGTCTTACTTTGCTCCTTCGTCTGGGGACAGCTCCCTGCACACAGCTATCATCTTCCATTTCGTTTAAGACTCTTCCCTAAAGGACAGCTCATGGTTTCAAAGGAAATATATTGCCATTGCCCTTGTTTTAGGTAGCACTTGCTTAGTGGTTTGCTTGAATAGAATTCCTTCTTCCTCTTCCTCTTCTTCCCTTCCTCCCGCTCTCCCTCTTCCACCTCCTTCCCCTTCTCCCCCTCCTCCTTTTCTCCAGCTTCATCTTCTGCTTCTTCCTCCTCCTTCTCTTCCTCTTATTATTATTGTTATTATCAAAGCAGAATGAAATCTGAGAGAAGGAATGGCGTACCAGCCATAAAGGATACATTATTGCATGGCTCAAAACTCTTGTGTAACTTTAGGGACTTCCCTAGCAGTCCAGTGGTTAAGACTCGGCGCTTCCATCGCAGGGGTCACAGGTTCGATCCCTGGTCAGGGAACTAAGATCGCACATGCTGCGTGGTGCAGCCAAAACAAAAACAAAAGACAAACAAAAAAAACTGTTGTGTAAATAGCTTTCACTCTGATAATGCTATAACTACCTTCTCACTACAAAACACTAAAGTTACTATCACACTGCAAAACATTACTTAATGAATTTTAGCATAATAATAATATAATTACTGAAAAATATATGCTAAATACTTTACCTTCATTATCTCCTAAAATCCCCATAATAAGCCCACAAGGTTGGTGCCATTGTCAAGTTTAGCTGCTCAGGCTCTGAGCTCTGAGGGTAGGGTGCCTGGTTCAAATCCTGGCTCCACCCCTTGTCTCCTGTGTTAAATTGGTAAAATCCCTTAACCTCTCCAAATCTCAGTTTTCCATCTGTTAAATGTTACTAATGGTAATATATTTTATAGGGTTATCATAAGAATCAACAGGAGAAAATAGATGTATTTATTAAAATGCCTGGAAAATGGTAATTAAAACGGCTAACAGTTAATAAGTACTTACCATGTTCTAGCCACTGTCCTAAGAGCTTTATATACAGCAGTAATTTAGCCCTCACAAGGACCATTTTCTTCTCCAGTTTACTTATTAAGAAAATTAAGGTTAGTGAGGTATGGTAACTATCCTAGGGTACACAGCTCACTGGTAAGTGTGTAGCAATAGCAGAACTTGAATCTGGACATATATGCCCCTGGATCATATTAAATAATCAATAAACATTCATTTTTGTGATCATTGTTACTGTTTGAAACTCAAATATAAAGGTAGAAACACTTTCCTAACATAATGAGAGAAAAGATGATTTGACAGCTTCTTTGCGGAACTAAATTTATAGACACAATCTAGTAAGCATGATTAGTATAATTAAACCACTTACTGAGCACTTACAAGCTGTATCAAATAATACCTTAGGCTTGTTTCTTCCAGAAACAGCTCCATACCATCTCTGTCCCTGTGGCCTCTGTTTTACTAGACAAGAAACTGAGAGCAAGCCTTAGGAGGGAAGTCAGATCTAGAGTTTGTACACTAAAGCTCTCTTACCTGTGTTATGCTTCCATTGAAAATCATCCACTCAATAAAGGGAGTCTTTGGATGGTTGAATCACATAGAAACATATAACTCATTGTAATAACGCTGTCCCGTAGAACATTCTGCAATGAGGGAAATATTCTGCATCTGTTCTCACCAGCGCAGTAGCCACTAGATATGTGTGGCTCTTGAGTATTTGAAATGTGGCTACCACAACTGAAGAACTAAACTTTTAATATTACTTAATTTTAATTAATTGTAGTTACTACCATCTCACTTCTTTTGTCATACAGTCTGGCTTAAATCATATAGTCTGGTTTCTTCTCAGATTGCCTTCCCCATATCTTTTTCCTCAAATCTTTTCCTCTAGGTTTGGAACACCTGCTTAAAATTGTACAGTGCTGGATGCAGGTGATTGGTGACTAGCTTTCATTTAACAATACCATAAAACATATTCTTTTCTCACTCTCCATTAGATATAACACCCAAACTGTATTCCTTTTATTCAGTCCTCTGTCTGGGTGGTTAGGTTATCTTGCAAATGATACGTAAAAACCATGCCATAGAATTGAGAATGAGCAACCTTAAAACAACACTGAGCAATGCAGTAGATTTGCTACCTTTTTCAGAATCTTTACTTTGGTGTTTGCTACGTGTTGTGGCATTTTGGCTGGATGCACTTGATGCCATGTAGCTGTCAGCATCCACTAGTGACAAGCTGTCAATAACACTGAGGAATTATCTGCCAGTTGTGTACAATTTCTTGAGGACAGTGTTTCCACTAACAAGGAACAAAGCATATGCCTTGGAACTTTGCAGACATAAAATATTTTCCTGCTTCTTAATTTGCAAAATCCCCATCCCAAATATGAATTGAGGGAGTATTAAAGGACAAAGCTGGAAGAGTTGAAGAAAAGAAATAAAATACCATATGCATCCTGAGATCAGTTATATTTTTAAATAAGCTTTCTTTAGAAGTGATAGAAATGAATTCAATCAGATGAGGCTGTGAGGACTCTTTCAATTTGGCAGGGACTCAGTGTTCTATTGCAGCACAGAATTTAGTGTTGACAGACAGCCTGGGGAGAAGAGGGAATGCATGTCTTCTGTTCTTGACTTCTGGTCCACAGGAGGACCAGATTTTGTGCTCTCCTCATTTACCTGGTGTTGGTGAAAATTTCTTAGTCATCCTTCCAACAGGACAACATATTGTAAAATTATTGCTTGTTTCAAAACAACTAAAGTACCATAATATAAAGCAGCTTATCAAGCTCAACCATTTTTTTCTGACCCCAAATCCTATTTCACAGAGTTCACCAAATGGAAGTAGATGATTCTGGCATCAGAATCTTAAAGATTTGCATTTGAAACACAGTCTAACCTTTACAGACATGTGCTTTTCTTTGGCTCTGTGGTAACTGACTTCTAGAAACCTTTAACTTCCCTGTTGTATCTTAAAACAGATGCCTGATATTGGAGGAGATAGGTAGATGAAGCATTATCAGTAACAAGGCCAATCTAGCCACATGGTCAGAGACCACCACTAAAGGAATAATGGGAGAAGGGCAATACTGATGAAGATGATCTGTCCTGCCTTGGCTAACACAGTGCTGTAGAACAAGCCCTCACCTGGGAGTCAGAAGACCAGGGTTCAACCCTGATACTAATATCTAAGTTACTGATTTAACCCCCTCTTTCCATTTCTTTGTTTGCAAAGAAGAAATGATAACCTTTCCTATCCCTCTCTCAGTGCTATTTGAACACCAAATAAAATATTTGGGAAAATGCTTTGGGAATTACATGGATTTGAAAATACCGTGATTCGTTTACAGATAGCACTACAGATACAAATTTCCAGCAGTCTGATTTGTAGAAAGGTGACAGAGGTTTGTAAGAAAGGCTTCTTGTGGGCAAAAGGGGGCAAAGCCAGGGAAGGGTTGTATGAGGGAGAAAGCTACAAACAGGCTTTGTATTACATTTAATTATGGAATGTGATGAAACTTTCCTGCATTGAGAGAGGGTAAATTATGAAATATATTACAGAATAAATTCAAGTAACAACTTCATTCCATAAATAATAAAGTCATCCAAATTCAATTTGGAAATTGTTAAACTTTACAGAAACCAGGATGTTTTATATGCATTATATCTGTAAGTATGAACTCAGACTATAAGTATATTCCATATGTTAGGTTCAAAGAATAGTTTTTCCAAAGGAAAGAAGGTCTATAATGAAGTGCACTGATTTTTCACAGTATATGTTGTACTTGGGCTTATCTCTCCAAATCTAGAAAAACACGATTTTGAGTTCCCATGTACCAAGGTACAAGCCATTGTGAATTCCTGGAAAAAATGTCTATGTGTGCGGCAATAATAATAATGTAAGAAAAAAAAGATTGTAAAAATGAAAGGACAGAGTTTCCTGTTTGTTATTTTTTCAAAATAATGACTGTGGGTTCTTTCCCCACAGAAAAGTTGCTATTTATTTTTTAATGATGAGCTGTTTCCCAGAGAAACAAAGTGGCATTCTGTCGACACCATATGGCGGCGGAAAAACAGATTCCACCGTGTTCCATTTGTTAGACTGTCTTCTGCATTTCTGTATCCATAATTTATGTGGGGGCTTCTGTGATTGCCAAAATATTCAAATAGATTTCTCTTAGCAGGGCAGCCTGCATGGGGGGAGAAAGGTTTTCAAAGCAGCAGGACCTGAACAGTCTCCTGCTGCTCAGAGAAGAGAACACTTCCAACTTCTGTCCTTCTGGCAGCTTTCATTGTAATACTAATTTACATCCTTGGTTGAGGGACCGTGTTTGCATTCAGAAAAAGCAGCTTATGTTCTTTTATGCTAATACAATCATACTTGAATTATAACCCACACCTTTAAAGTCATATTACTCCTTCTGCCTCAATGTAAGCATAGAACCTGGCCTTTAAGAAATTAATGGGAGCTGGTACATAGCTACCATTTTGAACACATTGATTCTGCAGCTGGTTTCCAAAAAGACATCTGAAGTGGTTATAGATACATTAAAAATAGTCATGAAGGCTTCCTTTGCTGTCTAAGCATGTGATTACCATCTATGTATTCAAGGGCTGTTTTCAGTGGAAGTTCGAGTGGTGTTCCCTGGTGCAGAAATAGAAACATGTTCAGTACATGACACGGAATAGGAAGACGGAATTTGATGAGTCAGACTAATTGATGTTTTGGCAAAATGGGATGTCTGAGAAAAGTTACATGTTCGTGTGCATACCCAGATAACAAGAATTTAAACCGTAAGGATTCTGTTGCAAATAGTTTTTTCTTTTCTTTCTTTCTTTTTTTTTTTTTTGCTTCAGAGAATCTCGGATGTTCTTTCAGTAAGTTTAGCCATTGCATGTTCTATTGTAGTGCCTTCAAGGAAACATAAAATAATTTCATATGAAAAAAAAAACAGAAATAGTGTTCAATTACAGATGGAAGGAATAGCAATAATGCAATAATACTACTAGAAGGTTCTTTTCCTCAATCTATAGTAGAATGGCTAAAAGTTTAGGCTGCTGAAAATAGTTAGGACATTATTTGCTACTTACAAGTATAACTAAAAGGTTAAAGCTTTGGCATATAAGAGACAAAACTAAAGGCCCAGAGACCTTAACTGACCCCATCTTTTGTTCTTTATGTAAAACGTGAAATCTTTTGCCTGGAGATGGGTCAAAGTATCAGAGGCTGAGTTGAGGATAGTCTCAACTGGTTAGCCGCATTATCCAGTGTCTGTTCACATTGACCTGCCTCTAACCCCGGTTGTAACAGATAACACAACACTGACTCATTTCTCCAAATTCCAAAATGCTTCATTTGTGCAATGTTGATACCTGACAATTAGGACATTTTTAAGAACCTCAATTCTCCCAGGAAAGCTTTTTAGAAGGGAAGGATTTAACTTGAGTCTCATCTTACTGTTAGAACTCAAATCTCATCCTTTTCCCCTTTTCAATTAAAAAGTTATACATTCAATTAGACTACATCTGTGAACCTGCTTTAGCAGTAATTAAGATGAACATTATGATATGGGTAATAAAAAGTAATAGTTTCCTTCAGTCTCTTGGGTTTTTTGAAATACATTTTCTCAATGGAAATCAAATTATTTTATTTCGTAGAAGGGATTCCTCTCTATTCAGTAGGGTGAAACGATGCATGAGGTGTTGCTTGTATGACTACTAAGTCAGAATCATTAAAAATGAAATTTAGTAAATAAAGTTATTGGATGGCTACTTTTTCACAAAAGGTTTGGAACTGTACTAAATTATCAGGAAATAGGTCTAGAGTTTTCTCTAAGTAACCGATCCTCAGTGGAGAACAGAAATGGAATGGCCTTATTCAAGGACATCCATTTGAAATCCATAAATATTTTATAAGGATGGAATAAATTGCTTATTTTCAAACAGGTGCTATTGTAAAATTATTTTGATTTTTCTCTTGCCTCAGGGCTCTTGAACAAAATAACAATATATCATGTACATAGTGCTTAGACATTAGATTATGTCTGTGTTTTCCATAATTGGCTCAGCTAAGTGGAGGGAAGCTCACATGTAGGGTTCCTCTGCTGTGTTCCCAGTGTCTTTCCATAAGGAAAATCATGCCTTAAATAGGACCCGCATCTCTTTGCTCATTCTGCAAATTGTCAACAGTGCCATTTCCTTCAAGATAATGACAATAGATTGAAATGTATTCTGCCAACATGTATGATAGATAATTTCTAGCCTCCATCAACACATTCAAATGTTCCCTATGTGTTGAGGGTGGCTTTTCATTTGAACAACAGCAGAAACACTGTATTAGGGAAAACTATTTTTCTTTATTTTTGACTTTGACCTCATTTTTCTTTTGGATTGCAGGCTTTCTCTAAATAATGTGTATATTACAGAAGTTTGATATGGAAAACATTTTTTTTTTTAATGTTGAGCCTTCTTTTAATTTATTTATTTTTATTTTTGGCTGTGTTGGGTCTTCGTTTCTGTGCGAGGGCCCTCTCCATTTGTGGCAAGCGGGGGCCACTCCTCATCGCGGTGCGCGGGCCTCTCACTGCTGTGGCCCCTCCCGTTGCAGAGCACAGGCTCCAGACGTGCAGGCTCAGCAGTTGTGGCCCACGGGCTCAGCCGCTCCGCGGCATGTGAGATCCTCCCAGACCAGGGCTCGAACCCGTGTCCCCCGCATTAGCAGGCGGACTCTCAACCACTGCACCACCCGGGAAGCCCTGATATGGAAAAATTTGCTCCTTGAAAGAAATTATGTAAAAAAAAGATAGTGCCACTACCCTACTATCTGTTCACTTCTGGTTGTATCTCTAGGAGGGGAAAGAATCTGAGTTGAGTCTCTGTTCTTTATAAGACCAATGGCATGCATGACTGAGGTAAGCAGCAAGCTGAAGTCAGGGCCTGATCTGTGGTCAGGTCAGGGATCAGTGAGTGGCCAAAGACATCATTCATTCTGTAGAAAGTATTAAGATATTGTTGAGATAAAGACTGGATCATTTTCTGGCCATGGCCAGTAAGGAATTGTGAAACACTGTAAAATGAACCAATTTCTATGAATGTAAAAGTCTCAGAAAAGCAGATGTGCACATCTCAAGGGGAAGTTGCCCCCGAGAGAAGCCAAATGATGGGAGATCCAGAGAATTGCCAACAGAAAACGATGACAACTAAAAGAAAACTATCCTGGGTATGTCTGTAATCACTGTCTCTGTTTGCATCCTCTTTTAAGAGGATGTGCCCCTGATTGAACCAGGGAACTCCCTGACCCTCGAGGAACCAATGGTAAGCCAGGCTGATTCAGTATGATTTTTCCTTTGGAAATTTGAACTAGGAGACACAGAAAAAAATGCAAGTTTGTGGCTGAGTCAACATAATCAGGGTACTAGAATAAAAGTTCAAAAAGGTACTGCTACTGAGGCCACTGAGGTTTCTGTAGCTGTGCAGTTGGCCACATGTGGTAGATGGCATTATTTGGACCTCATTCTGTTTCTCTCTATCCAACTCCTTTGCCATGTAACTCTGCAATTCCTCCCACTAAAAGAGCAGAGTTTATTCCCCTTTCCCTTGGTATTGTTTTTGGTTATTTGACTTGCTTTAACCAACAGAATAAGGTGAAAATGACTGTCATTATGCCACTTCTGAGAGGAGGCTTTAAGTGGCCTTGAATATTTCCACTTGCTCTATTATGCCTTTGCTATAGGATCAAGGAAACTTAGAAGACAAATTAGTAATCTGAAGTTCCTTTGTGAACATGGAATTAGAATAACAGAAAGTTTACTGCAGAATTTAAATGTTTAAAGACATCAAGCATGACACACTATCTCCACAATAACCTGCAATGGGGATGGGTGCACCTGAATCACTAGAAGAGGACACCACATACTGGATGTCATTGCCAATGCCTATGTGTATCTCTGTGACATTACCTTCCTGCCTAAATGTTCTTCAGCCATGTTCATAGCTTGAATTTAGTGTTCTGCTCTGAAACCATCTTTCTCTTTAGCATGACCTGTGTATCCCTTGTCTGATTGAATGTAGGTATTGATAGAATTTCATAATCAAATACAATAATATAATTTCTCTTTTAAGAACATCTTTGGGGAGCATGCTTCTGTTGGTTCCAGGAGAAGAATAGACTGAACTGCTGATCAGTTTTTGTATAAACAACATTTGTTGTTTAACTTCTTTGAAGAAAACAATTTTACCTAATATTTCTGGCAAAATGTGGGAATATTATCCTGTTAGCAACCTAATATCTTGCTTTTTTTCCTTTTTCCTTCATGGTGTTCTGAATGTGCTAATAGAGCTGAAAGTGTTATTATGTAGAGGAATTCTGACCTTCTCCTTTGGGGCTGAGAGATCACACAGAGAGCAGGATGCACAGGGCCAGTGATCTGTTCGCGACGGAGCTAAACGATAAGGAATATATTTTATGAATGAAGTTACAAGATAAAAACTGAGACTAATGAAATACCCCAATGACTCCAAAGTAATTAAGGAAGGCATTCCATACACTACCTCTAATTAGACACTGAGGCTGAGAATTCACAATTGACTTGATATTCTCCGGTGGTGCTGACCCCTTGTTTAATACAACAGCAACTGAGAGTATTCATAACTAAGGAAAGTAAAACCTTACTTCTGAGGTGACAATAGGCCATTTAAGTGAGGCTGGTGGGTACTAGGCAATTACAACCACAGTGAATTTAACAGTCTCTGTTTTTCAAGTGATTGCTTGAGCCAAATAAGTTCAAGAGATGTTTTTAAAAATAATTTTGTAAGACAACTCTTTTCAGCTTTTAAAAAATGATTAAAAATAAGGTCACAAACCTTTTAAAAATGTGTTTATCTCTCCTCAGTTTTTTCTTCAACTCTTTAATCCAGTCTTACAGTTTCCCTTAATCATTATTCCTTTCAAATATAAAACTCTAAACGTGCATTGATTCTTGCACATTGAGCAATGCTTGCTCATCACTTCTTAGCTCTCCTTCAAAAGATTGTCCTTTAAATTACCCTCATGGAGATCTTACTGTTTCTCAAAGTAGACAGAAGCCAAAAAAAATTGTTTTTAGTCAATATGTATTTCTTAAGTATCTCATGTGTGTTTTAGCTATAGTGGGAAAGCTGAAGAAAATTTGACTAGGTACCTATGATCTAGAATATTACAGTCTATCCTCTGAAATGAGGCAACATACAAGACAGAGAAACTAAGAGCATATGATGGAGTGTGATTATGTATGGAACGGTGCCCCAGACTCTGTTTTGTACAGGTTAGGATGAGGGAAGGTGAGCAAAGCCTAAAATACCAGGTGAGGCTTCAGAGTGAGAGAAGAAACTCAGAGGGCATGTGAAAGGCACTGAATTTGGACATGTAGGGTGGGAGGTAGTGGGCAGCAAGTTGAGTGAATGTGCCAGAAAGAGCATTAGCACAGGATATTCTTGACGTAGGGAGAAAGGTGTTGTTTGTGGATTTGTCTCCATTGCTGGCTCTCATGGAAACCAAGCCAAAGTCATTTGCTGCTAATGGGGCAGGAGGGGGGGTTAGGAGTGCTGATCCTCCCCGGAAGTCAAAAATCCCCACGTAATTTATAGTCAGCCCTCCCTATACGCAATTCCTCTGTATCTGCGGTTTCACATCTGCAGATTCAACCAACCACAGATAGTGTAGTACTGCAGTATTTAGTATTAAAAAAAAAAATTCACGTGTATCCGCACATTTCAAATCTGTGTTATTCAAGGGTCAACTGTATAATTATTTCACTTGCAATGAATCAGGGCCGTTTTGCCAGTTTACAGATAATTACAGAGGGCAGGGTGGAATAATTTAAAATCACTTTGAATCCTTCTTTATTTTAAAAATCTTCCCTAAAGAATAACAGAATCTAAGGGCATATAGAGACCCTGGGGGTCAGACAAAGTTTCCTCCACACGTAGAAACTTATTCTGAACCATTAATGGGGGGTGTGGGGTCCTGAGCCCCTGATGTGTTGTAATATGTAATCTTTTTTTCAACATACATATTTTTACATAGATCTATTGCATTTCTAATGACTTCAAAACAATTACAAGGCTTAAAAACCACTGGTCTAGAGCATCTTTGCCAGGTGGTCATCAACAAATAGTGACAGGGAGTTCACTACCCATCAGTTAGCCAGCTTTAATTTCAACAGCTCTAACTCTCCCTGAGTCAACACTGAGCGGAAGCCTCTCAACCACAGGTCCTGGTTTAGCCCCACTTTGCGGGTAGGGATCTGTATTCAGAAAGGTAGATCTAATTAGGAGCCAGTCAAGATGAGACCCCAGTACAGTACACTCACGTGTCTCTATCCACAGCATCGATAGCTAATACATATCCTCTGTTGGGAGGATGTGAAGATTGAGTTTTTAATTTGTTTTTACTCCCCTGTAAAATGAGATTAAAATAAAGAATAAGACCAAAGAGACAATTTGACTTCGCTCACAGAGTGCAGGACACAGGCAGAGCAGCATCCCTACAGTGGTCAGCAGACAAACCCATTTCCATTGCTCCTCTTTGCTTCTCTGAGTAGATTTGGGAGGCATTTTTACTTTGGGTCCATAAGGTTCCTCCCTAATGAGTAGAAGCTGTTTAAAACAACATGCTGATCTAGAGTTTTCTCTGACTTATTTTTTTAATGTGATGTATTAGAATCCCCTTTCCACTCACAGCTTTCAGAAGTGGTGCCAATAATGTGGGGGACAATAAATTATTCGAAGTGGGCGAGCTATATAACAACCAGGAAGCCAGCAGTTTATTAGAGATGGCTGCACACAAATGCACATTTGCCAGCAACGTCGACAACAAATCAGAAATGATATATGTCCTTTCTCACCTGTCTGCAACGTTTAATATCTTTGAAAGACATTAAAGATGTCAAATGTTTAGACCACAATCTGAGAAGCAGTAAAAATATAGTATTACTGTTTACAAATGGGCTTAGAGCTGGGTCACAATTACCTATGCCTGTCTTCTCCTAAAGGGTAAACATCTTTCACATATTTGTTTGCTAGTGAACTTTGCTTTGCAAAACAGTTCTGATCCTGAGGTGGTGTTTGTTAATCCAATCATACTTTATCATAAACTAGAATTATCATTTCAGAGGCAGTTTTACTTCATTTATGTTCAATTTCCAATTCGTATAGGCTCCCATAATTCACATTTGTTTATCCCCCTCCCCCCGCCCTTTGTTTAATATTGAATGATTTCAATATTGAATAAGGCAAATACTTTAAGCACTGAAGGAACTTTTTCTTTGTAAGCAGGTAACAGTGAGTATTTTTTGGAAGTAAAATATCATTTTACTAATTCTTTTGCTTTATAAGTTGGATTTGGGTTTGTCTTCATTTCAAAAATTAATTTTACTATAAGGCATAAACATGTAAAACAATAGAGTAGTATAATGAATGCTGTGTGCCCACCACCCAACCTCAACAATTATCAACTCATGACTAGTCATGTTTTAGCTACACCCCCATATTGCTTTATTTTAATTCAAAGCAAATATTAAACACCGTATTAGATCATTTAATTCCTAAATATTTCACAAATTCTAAAAGATAATGGCGTTTAAAAAAATGCAACTGAATCACCATAGTTACACAGG